>NC_056743.1:213832825-214065325 GCF_019279795.1 Protopterus annectens | reverse complement strand
TGAAAAATATTTGCTTCCAGGTAACTACACACTGTGGAAATGTAACACATATTAAACACATTTCCATGCAATTTCTCATTACCATTTATTAATTCTCTCTTGCAAAAAAATAAAAAAAAGAAAGCTTAAACTCTGGTCTTTGCTTAGTAAAAAAAGAGAAAAATATATGAGGATTCATGTTATTTTTGTTTTAAGTAAGTTCTTTAAGTGATCAGTGACCTCATCCTTTACTAGGAACTGTCATCATAGTTACTGAAGTTCTTTCCTCCAAGTGTGTCTAGTTAGTGTGTAACACAAATTATGAACACTTCTGCCAATACTGCATGCATACCACAAGGTGGCAATGGTGCATGTTAAAATAATTCAAGATCACTGACTCAGAATATAGACTACTACTAAATGAGTTTGCATGAAGACTATCAGGGCACACAAAAGTTTAAACAGAATTACAACTTTATTCAGGTGACTGCTGCTTTCACTGACCAAACTACACAACTTACCTTGTTTTCTTTAAGGGCCCTTATTTTGTCTTCAAGGTCTTGTAAAACTCTGTCATGTTCACAGAGTCTGCTAAGTGTAACCTGGAAATGAAATATACAATAAAACATTGATGTCTAACCTAGCCTATTAACAGCAATAAAACTGGAGCAGAAATAATCAAACAAGTAACAGAGTATACATTTAACAAACTGCCAAAAGCAGAACAAAAAGATGTGTTAATCTGTAGTAAAAATTAATAGGATATAACAGCCAAGTAACAAACAGCTCCACTTTCTCAACAATCTGAAATAAAATGCGTTTGTGCATGTGCAAACTAAGCAACATGATATGTTTACATTACATTATATTACTATAGTAAGAAAATCTCTTTAACAGAACTGTGGCACACACTAAAAAAATTCTAGACTTGTTTTTTTTAAAAAATATCATCATCAGACTTTTCACTCAAATATTTCATAACATGGTAGGGTGTACAGGGAAAAACAGCAGTATGCATCAAAGCATTTAAGAATAAGTATTACTATTAACACTTGTCTTACAAAAGGACTAAAATGAATAAAGATAAGATTAAAAGAGCTGTAGTACACTGTACTGTAACACTGGTCTGATATGAGAACTGGGTTTGTTCTGTCAGGCTGTGTTATCTGCCGACAAACCCTAGAATACTGTTCTGCTACAGAAGGCTACAGCTAATACTTGAGGGCTTAAGTACTTTGTGAATATTATCAGGTCCACTGTTGGGTAAACCTTTTTCTATTATTTGTATTGTTTTTCCCATAAACATTTTATTTCTCCATCACTCCCTTCTCTGTTACAGCTCACTGTCAACGTATATGCTGATCCATTAGTACAGCTTCTGCCACCACTAACTACAGCCACTCCAGCGGAGGGGGGACATGGTATATAGGGCAGTCTCATTCTCAGTGACTGCCGGGGAAACCCTGGCCTTAATCTTGTCTTCTTTCAAATAGCTGCCACATGAGCTAAAGCCTGCAGAGCAGAAGTTATTGTGCATGTCCACTCCAAATGCCTGCCTACCTGATTACACTATGCAGCTTTGCAGACAGCAACCCATGATTCCTGAAACTATTACACATCTGGAATTAGGTAGTGGGAAGAGCACTGCTATCTTCCATGGGAGCAGTTAGCCAACCTCATTTTCTCAGTTCCATCTCAGCCCATCCCAGTTGGCTCTTCTATTGCCTGGGCCTACTAACCAAGCTGGCTGGAGCACAGACAGGATTCCACTCTCTGCACCACAAAGCTACCTACAAACAACTGCCTAGTATTAGAGAATATTAGACCATACAGGTAAATACTGTGTGCCTCTAAGCAATACAAAAATTTATAGTATGGTTCAGCCTGCATGATATACCAGCATACGTTAAAAAAGTGATAGAAAATAAGTAATTACAATTGCACAATTAATAACACAAAATTAACTTGCTAAAGTTTTGCTTAATTTTCTGTTACATTTTTCTCTTACGCAGTATACATGTTATGTATTTATTTATTTGCATTTCTTTACCAGGTTGATCTTGATGGGACAAAAAAGGTCCCTTTTCAGCAGAGATTCATGGGGAAAAGCTCTACATACTACTGAGATAAGAGTACAGAAACATTATTTAAAGGACATCACACAATGAACATGCCAATAAAAATATATCATGGTTATTTATAATGCACTGTGTAATGTTGCAGCAGATGACAGTTGTTATAAAGCAAAACATACATATAATGCATGAAAAAAACATTAATATGGTTTGTTTTCTTTTCTGTTAATGTTCGTTTGCCTATGTCTCAAGTGATAATTTAATAAAGGTGTTAAAAAAGAATTTACAAAGTAGAAAGCAGTGGAAAATATTATATAACAGTAAATCAAGGAGATTAAAGTGTTTAACACAACTAGGGAAATAAGTGAAAATAGGTGGTTTGGGAATATAGCTGACATTTATTTACAGTCAGTATTTTCTGCCTGCAAACAATATTAACAGTAAAAGAAATACAGAAACAGCTAAGGGTATTGACCATCAGAAATTATCTAGGGGTATAGTTAGCAAGAAAGTGCAGTAGACAGACCTGAATGAATTATTAGAAGGCATGAAAAGTTGAGGGAAAGGGAGAGAAAAGAGAAGAGAAGGGAGGATTATGAAGGTTAAGGAAGCAGGGGAACAATTACATTGGTGCATATACAACATTCTTGAGTGTTGAAGTACAGAACCATGTAAGATGGGGGGGGGGGGCAGCACAGTATTCAGTGAAATCAAGGATAGATTACACAGCATATGCTATTTAAGAAAGTGAGGTATAGGACAGAGTTAAAGAATACATTAAGGAGAAAATTAAGGAGGTGGAAAGAATGAGAAAATACAAGTCAAATCAAATTAGTAGACCAATGTTAAACAGAAATTAAAATACAGTATGCAGGACAGGTTGCAAAGGGCACTTAAATGTGGTGGGAGATGGGAGATGTCAATGTGGAAAATTTATAGATAGTGCAGTCAGGGAAAAGTGGTAGCCGACTGTGAGAGTCGATGCATGGCGATAGGAAATGAGCACCAGCAAAGCCAAGATAACATAAAACATTGTTTGGATTACATCTTAAAGGATTTCATATTAGACACTTATTTTAGGCTATGAAGGATGCAGTTTCATTTTCTGAAACCAAAAAAAAAGTAAATAAAAGCCTGAAAAGTCAAATACCCAGAGTAGAACCATCACAGCCAGCTCTGAGGTGCAGATAGATAAAGCCCTTAGTATGCCCCAGCTGACCCCATCTTCCACTAGTGGCATGGGTGCTGCAGGAGCCAGCTGGGAGGAGACAGGAGTAAGTAGTCAATCATTGGTGGCCCACCCTTGGGGAGAGAGACTGCCTTTGCTTGCTGCAATAGCAGCATTAATAGCCTGGAGATCTGTGTGCTGTAAGCAGTATACTGCTTGGTCAGGGGGTGCACATGTGCAGAAGCATGCATGCACTTCTCTAAGACTGTGTCTGCGAAGCTCACAAAGCTGCTATCGGGTGATGAAGGGTTAGGGCACATTACCCCCCAGCAGTGTTTACGCTGCATCATCATCATTCCCAGTTTCCTCACTGGCCCTGGACATGAGTCCGGTTAAACCAAGAGGACACTAAGGTATGTTCAGTAGACCAGGTGAATGAGGAGAGAAGCTGGGGCAGCTGATGGTCAGCTGCAGGGGGACAGTAGAGCCATCACAAGCAGTGGAAGGTGAACTATTTATTTATTTATTTTATTTGTGCTCTTAAGTCCCTCTCCTTACCAAAGTTGTGACTTCCAGATACTGACTGCCTTGGGCCATGCATGCGAGTTTCCATATTTTAGTTCTCTGTAAAATGCAAACAGCTAAAGCAAGCTCAGTTATTATAATCTTCCTAACAGACCGTCTGTAGTGTCTTGCAGCTCTTTTGGCAAGGGTATTGGGTAATATTTGTTTAGCTGTCTGTTGTGAATGGAAGCATATTGATATATTTGGGGAATAACCCACAGGTGGATAATCTCATGGAAGACCTCCAGCTGTAACACCCCTTTGTGATGGTCTGGCCTGCTCACTATGTCTGCTACTGCGTTCTGCTCTGACAGGAAGTAAGTGGCTTGAAGGGAATGATTGTGCTGAGTTGCACTTTTCCAGACTAGTGTGGCTAGTTTGCATAAGAGCTAGGATTGGTTCCCTTGTTTGTTCATGTATCCCATTATAGTGGTGTATTCAACAGAACAGGCCTTGGAGTCAAGGATGGTTCAGGGTTTTTACTGCATTTATTAAGGGCATCATTTCCTTGGTGTTTATGTGCTTAATTCTTGAAATGATGGTGCCAAACCCCTTGAACTTTGTTGTCCTTTGTTACTGCTCCCGAGACAAAGTCTGATGAATCCATTGTTACAGACCAAATAGGATGGTAGTGGGGACACATTGACAGACCTAGATTCAACAAGGTCTGGTCAACCCACCATGACAGCTCCTTCTTGATGAATTCT
This sequence comes from Protopterus annectens, assembly GCF_019279795.1. Taxonomy (NCBI): domain Eukaryota; kingdom Metazoa; phylum Chordata; order Ceratodontiformes; family Protopteridae; genus Protopterus; species Protopterus annectens. The sequence continues at coordinate 214,060,832 of NC_056743.1, read as the reverse complement.
AAAACAGGAATAGGAAAGGATAGAAGGGTTTGCTTATGAGAACTCTGACTTTGTAATCCATTGTATTTTTCTCACGTGGAGTCTAGCCAGGAAAAGCAGCAGTAAAGTGGAGGGTACATATCCCAAAACTCTGAGATAATCACTTGCACTAGTTAGTTTAGTGTGCAAACTCAAAGAACTGGAGATGGTACAATGCAACCTTTCCCAGGGAAAACAATACATCATAAAAGCTGTATCCAAACCAAGATACATCAGCCTATAAAAAGGAAGAGAAGCTTTCTAACACGCAGGTTTTGAAACAGACCCATGACAAAATGAAGGGATGTTTTCAGAATTCTGAAAAGACTCTGCTAAAATAAGGCAATCGTCCAAGTAGGGAAAATGTGATTTTTCTATAGCCTGCAAAAAGCAATTACTGGAGCTATACATTTTATACATATCCTTGTTGCTGTGGAAATCCAAAGGTTAGGAAGGAGAAATGAAAATATAAACCAGATATGGAAAACCCTAAATAAGGTCTGAACTTTATATGAATAGGAATATGATGATAAGTGTCTTTAAGTTCTAGAGTAACAAGAAAGCAGGGTGGATAGACATGTGAAAAAAAAGGAGTCTAAATTGTAAGCATTTTTAATTTGGAACTTTTATGACCAGATTGAGAACAGAAATATCTAACTGTCTTTTTGGTGTACTAGAAATATTCTAAAATAAAATCTAATTATTTGTTGGTTCTATGATATCTTGGGATAATATTTGAGAAAGAATGGGAGGAAACAGATGTTTGTTTCTTTGTGTTAGAAGGAACTCTCTTGGTTTGCAGGTAAGGTGTTCCAATGCCACCTGTATCCATTCTGAACTATTTCCAGTACCCAGGAATATATTGTGATTTGCTTCCAAAGCTGCAAACAAAGAGAAAGATTGCTTGTCTGTTTGTGTGGATGGCAAGATTGTGGAAGTTAGCAGATGAGAGAAGTACAGAGCATTTCTCTTGCTATGAGATGCCATTTAGGATCCAGTTCCCTTTTTTCTTGGAATCCAACTTGCCACTTTTTCTTATACTTTTGTCTTCCAAACGTTTGCTGGGACTTTTTGAAGAATTTCCAGAAAAGGGGCCCTGGACAAGGGGGGTAGTTCATATAGTACTTTGAAATGGGTGACTGAAATTTTTGCTTAACCCCCTGAAGAGAGTTTTTGTCCTTAACATTTTAAGACTTCAGCTGAAGACGAGATGAACAGAACATCTTTCTTCAGGGCAGCATTAAGGATCTGGGCTGCGATATCCGCAACGACATTTGCAAATTAAACCAAGCAAAGCTGCACATAAAAAACATGGCAGCAGCCAAGGAAACTGCATCAGCTGCATCATATGAACATTTTTAGCGTATGCCTGGTTACCTGAGACACTGAAGAAATCATGTTGCATAGTGAAGACCTAAAGTCAAAGGTAAAGTATGTATAGACTTTTTCCTACATCTATCCTTATTAGAAGAACTGGATTAGCAGTAGTTAAATGCTTAGAATTGAGAGCCCTTGGACAAGGACACAGCTAGAGAAACTACAGGAGGGTTATGAAATGCAAACTTATGAGTCTCAAATACCTTAAAAAGCCTATCATGTTTTTGGGGAGAGGAGGCTGACTGTCTGGAGAGGTGCATGCAGAGGTAAAAGCATCCTCCAGAGTTCCAGTGAGAGGAGGAATGAAAAGATGTTTTGGAGTACCCATGACATAGTACCTCTTTTGATTGTATCAGATTTCCTTTTCTTTCCATTGGAAGAGTTCCTTCATCCTAGCAATTGTATCTAAAAATAATCTCTTTCATTGGAGAATTAGAGGCAAAATTCTCTAAAGACTCGAATTCTAAAATGTCAGGACAGGAGGCCTGTAAGGTACAATCCAGGCTGATCACTTCTAACTCTAACAGGGAGTCACTGAAGGAGAGGAAGACCTTTTTTTTTCAAATGGTAGACTTATGTAGGAGAAGACTGTAAAGACTGAAAGGCTTTGAAAAGCCCCTCTGTAAAACGGTACCCACTCCTCCTTAACGTCTTTCACAGAATGGGTAGAAGGTGCAGATATACATTTGGTCTTTTGAGTTCCTTCTCAGGGTGTCTATACTGACAGACCTGGGCATATCAGAATTCTATATATCCATAAACAAACCAACTACCCTCCTCTCTAAACAACAAGTAAAGAACTCCATCCAGCACTTCCAAAAGCACAAGGCAGGGTCCTTCCTTCTTGGCCACAGCCATACATCTGGTATTTTAAGATATGTGCATTTCTTGGCATTTAGTTTTAGTCCATGGCTCTCACATAAATTATTTATCTGTACCAGCCTTTCCTGGAGAACATTTGTGTTGGTGGGGATCTTATGAATACTCCTAACTTGCTATTTTCTGCACATTTTGTCAGCCAGAGGCCATTGACATTGACCTTGACTTCAGAGACATTAATGCCAAAAAGCAGCAGTTCCAGGACCAGTCCCTGAGGGACTCCATTTGTGGCTAGCCTCTTTGTAGCGGTAGACTCCCCAATTCTAACTTCCTGAGTCCTGTCTGTGAGCCAGATGACTACCAACCAGGTGACATAAGGGTTTATAGCTAATCTCTTGTGTTTGTCAACAATGCCCGAGTGAGGTATTGTGTTGAATGCCTTGATTAAGTCAAGGTAGCCAGTGTGAACTCTTTTGTCCTCATCCATTGCTTTGGTGACCTTCTCAAAGAAGTCCATCAGGTTAAGTAGGCATGACCTTCCCTTGATGAAACCAAATTGGGTTGGGTCCAGTGTTTGGAGGTTTCTTATGTCATTACTGATCCTTTCCATGATAATTCTTTCCGTGGCTTTGCATATGAGACTTATGAGTCTGTAGTTTCCAGAGTCTGTAGATGGCCCTCCTTTATGCAGAGGAATGAACGTTGCTGTGCTCCATTCATGAAGAACAAAGCTTTTTTGAAGACTACAGTTAAATAGCATCTTTAGAAAACCAGATAGGTCATGTTTCATGCTATTTAGAAGGCAAACGGGGACACTGTCTGGGCTCACTGATGCAGTCAGTGTTCTTGACATAGGAGAGAGCAGTAAGGATCCGTTCCTTTGTGATAGTAGGGGGAGTTGCATTTGACTGCATTTCCCGAGGGGAGGTTGAGGGGGAGACAGTGGTGTGAAACTCAAGTACATGTCATTAGTAAGTGTGTTCAATCCTCAGCGATTTGCCAGAAAGCCATACATTTTATAAGGAAAAGATGAAAAATATGAGGCAGAAATCTGGACAGCTAAGAGACATGATCCTTGGATATACTGTCTAGGCCCACTGATGCAGTGTTCTTGGCCTTAGGGACAGCATTAAGGACCTGTTTCCCAGTGATAGGAGGGGGAGTTATATTTGATGGTATTTCCTGAAGGGAGATGGAGGGGGGAGGGGGGTAAAATTGAAGATGAATTTATAGGCCAGTAGATTTGCTATATTGTCTGGCTCAGTACAGGTGCTCCTTTAACAATGAGCTTTACAAACAATTGTGCCTTGCTTTCAAGGTTGCAGACATCACTAAAGAATGTCTTGTGGTTGTCCTTGGCCTGAGAGGCCAAATTTACCTCGAATTTGTTTTGGCAGAATTTATTTGTCCTTTGAGTTGTTTTAGTTTGATGAGAGTGCTTTTATCCAGCTGGGTGTTATACCTCCTAATTTTTGCAATAATTTTCTTGTTTTATTTAGACTGCTTGCATTCAGTAGTAACACCTTTAGATTTTCTTGTTTTTGATTTGCTATGTCAGAAGTTCTTTCAGTTTGACACTGCCTAAAAAAGGCACTATAGAGGAGGGCAATGTTTTACCTAATATTCAAAAGCTTAGAGGGGAAAGGTGCAGACCATCCCTGTCAAAGCAGCGTGGTCTGTTGATTATCTCCTTTCATGCTGTCATTTACTACACCTACTTAGAAACTAAGACAATTATTGAAGTCAGTCATCTTCTGTTCAGATTGTAGCATCATCCTTGGAAAGGGTAAAATGCTGCTCAGTGCTAGGCTCATATCAGTCTGGCAGACATATTCCGAGAGCAGCTCCAAGATGTCTCTCTCTTCATATAGTCTAGGGAGGTATGTCTAAGGTCATTTACAACCACAAGTGAGTCATACTGGTAAATGTGGTCCAGTGAACTAAATATGTGTGTAATGTGGCAGATCCTGGCACCTGATAAGCAACTGACTGTGATTTTCTTCTTACTCAGCTTGGTGAGTGGGCCATCAGTGTGTCTCACAATGGAGTGTTCAATGACCAGAATGAACTATGTGGTGGCTTGTCTTATGGGTTTAGAAGTAGAGGCTCCATGAGATGTGGCTATATGTGCTGATGTGGGTGTTTGTTTGAGAGGGCTTTCAGAGCTGCTGAGGGTATTTGTTATGTGTACTTCATCTAGGAGGTCTTTGAGGTTTAGGAAGATTACATTTAAGTGCCTCAGCATATGTGGGTCTATGTATCTGCTTTGAACTGTGTGAGATGGGCGCGGCATGTGTAGTACTGACAATCAGATTGACATTAGGAGTGCTTTTGTTGTGAGATCTTTGCCTCCAGTGACATTGTGTAAATACATCTCTAACGTACCATATTAGTTTGCTTCAGAATTAACCGGTTGTCAGTAAACATGATGCAATTTCTAGATTGCCTCAGGATGCCCATATCCACCAATCTGGTACTGGAGATAGTGGGAAAGTTCATATTTACAGCAACAGGCCCATTTACTTATTAGACAGTTGCAGTGAGAATATAAATTAAACGTCAGGAGTATCTGGTTTGCAACTCTGGGGGCAGTGCTTGTCACTGCAGACTAGTTGCTGTGTGTGCAACTAGATATTTGTGAAATTTCAAGGGTGCCTGCATCTATACAGGGCGCTGCCAAACACTTGAGGGGTAGCTAATAAGTAGATTCTGATGATTTATTAATGAAGTATTTAGGGAGATATTCTGAAGTTAGGTTAGACAGCAGCAAATCAAGCAGTACTTACTGAAAAGAAAGCATTAACTTTGTCAAGAATAATGAAAAGACGGAATTTGCCTGAATGGCTAGCTAGTACTAGTACTATTGGTCTCACCACAGCTTCATACTGCTGGGATACAATCCTCCTTTGCTTGTTCTCTCACCAGAAGCAAAACAGTAGGGGTGGAGCCTGAATGGCTAACTGAAAAGCAGCATTTTTTGGAGCTCCATAGATTAGTACTAAATTCAGGAAATTAAATTATCTATTACTAACAAAACTACTAAAAATACTTAATTAATAGTCTAAAGCAACTAAATACAAATTTTGGTGGATTTCTAAAAGAAATTTCCTGTCAAATTACTTAGAAGTCTATACACAGCATCTGAAGATATGAGCAACCTAAAGAATTCTCATGCTGACTTGACACTAAAAAAGGAACTACAACTGGTGACTATCACATTACAAGAATTATCAACAAAAATGGATGATTTTAAGATTAATCTACCGAACCTAGAAGAGAACTCACAGAAGCAAACAGAAGTCTTCAAAGAAATACTTCTGCAACACCAGTCAAAGTTAACAAACATTGAAACTTCATTGACTGACATTGATCAAAGGCTCAAAGAGGAGGAAAAACAAACAGAGTTTCTCTTGAAGCAAAATACTTGGTTATCTAACAAACTAGATGATCTTGAAAATAGAGAGAGAATGTCAAACATCAGGATTTTTGGTTTACCTGGGAAAACAGAAGGAGGGGACACTATATCTTTCCTAAACTTTTGGATACCAGAGGTTCTAAATCTTAAAGAAGGTTTTTCCTTTGGAATAGAAAGGGCCCATCGTGCTCTGGGGAATAGAACTTCAGCAACAACTTCATCAACATCCATCATACCACCAAGATCAATTATAGTAAAATTCTTATCTTTTATGGACAAAGAACTGCTGTTAAAAACAGCTTGGAGGAAAAGTCCTATAAAATATAACCAGAACACAATAAGATTTGACAATGACTACTCCACTAAAGTGCTAACAGAAAAAAAGGGTATGGCCTCTAATAAAAACTCTAAAACAGAATAATATTAAAGCTCAAATAGCCTTTTCTGCAAAAATTAAAATAATGCACCTAAGTGAGATGAGAACCTTCAACTCTGGAAGAAGCCATGCAATTCATTCAAAACAATAACATTATAACCATTTCTGAAGATATGGAATGGGCATCCCCATCCCTGAAGAGAACCACTGACAAAAATGGCTGGACTGATGTAAAAAAAAAAGAAACAGAAAACTGAATCCAAAGTACCAACTTCTATGAAGTGTCAACTGCAACCTAACTATTAAAAACATCTAAATGGTCTCACTATGTATGAATACCTTTAATCTCATGCATTTATTCACAACATATATATATATATATATATATATATATATATATATATATATATACACAAGAAAAGGTATGTTTCCTATAACTATTTATACATGTCTTATCATCCAATTAAGTTTCTCTTCTTCTCCTTGTTTTAATAAATAAATGTTAAAATTTTCTACTACTTAATATAGCTATTTATTTAATCTAGTAATATCAAAGTTAAATTATTATGTTTTATAACTATGTTTTTCAGCCTACTAGTGTCATGTCTATTATTTAATTAATTAATTTTCTTGTTATTAAAATGCTTATTGTTATTTTCAGTTTGAGTCTCATACAGTAGCACTTATAGGCTTTTTAGACTATATTAATGAAATGTTCTCATAGCTATGAAATGTTCCCATTTTTAAATGGAGAAACGCTATTGAGATCTGTCAGTTAAAATTAAAATAACAAGAAGGTATTTCCTCATTGCTGATGTGAATGAGGATATTAAGAAAGAGCCTCATTTCGAGTTGCAGTTATTACATGTAGTAAATTGTCTATAATATAAATCTGGAGTTTACCTTGCTTATCATTTATTAATGGTAGAGTAAATATATATATGCTTTATCTGATTGGCTTTGATTGTTTCAAACTGGTGTGTGGTTGTCAGTCTAGGTGCGTATAAAACATTTTTTTTCTATTTTTGTTTTTACATTTTAAATATGCTATCTAAATTTCATTCCATGTTAAAATGTTAAATCAATTAGTAACTAATATACTGTGATCGGGAACAGTACAAAATTATTTGAATTAAGTGAAAATGAATGTCCTGCCTTTGGACGATGCATTACAGTAATGTATGAAAGAGGTGATCTAACGAACTGCAAATACACACAGACTACACATTAATTTATATTCATTACAGTATTAAAACATCAACTTCCTTCCCTGGCATAAATGACAATTATTGCATACCTATTTATTTTGACCTTTGTTATACTGCCCATAGCCTATTGCATAATATATACATTATAGTCATTGATAATTAGCTGGGGTCTTCGCAATGGCCTTTAACAATGTGTATGCTTCTGGAGAGTATTGTCGTAATCATTGCTGTTGGTATTATGGTGAAAAACATCTTTTTTTTGCTTCTTGCCTCAGATGCACTGACGAAGAAAGGTTGTACAGCAGGGTTATGCCCTATTTGAAATCTTGTCCAGTCTGTCATTGTGTGCTTGCTGCAAGGACTGGGACTATTGTTGCAGCTAGAGGAAAAAATTGTTACTGAAAGTAGGGTTTGGGTTTCTTAGATGGCTGCATTACTGAAATAGTTATTTGGAATGGCTTGATGATTGTTCCTATTTCGGGAAGTTGGCCGACAGTGGAGTGATTTTCTGGGCAGGGTATGTTGAAGTATCTGGCGTTCTCTACTTGTCGGGGATAATTGGTGGGATTTCTCTGTGGGATAGAGGCCGGGGACTGTTGTAATTCTGGTGATGTACTACTTTGCCTTCTGATTGATAGTGAATGGTGCGGTTTTTGCTGGTTGTAGTTGCAGATTATGTGGAACTGATGTACAGTTGTGTCGGGTCAGATTGGAGAAGCACTGTCGGTCGAGTGAATTGGTGTTGTATGAGGTCAGATAGTATGCAGAGAGTGGGGTTAAAGGTGCAATGGACATGATGTGAGCTGACCCTTGTGTCTTTGGGTCAGGGGTGGTGTGCTCCTTGCGAGGGAGAGTGTCAGTGTTTTGAGCTGTTTTTTTTTTTTCTCTCTCCTGTTTTCACGGCAGTTGTTTGAGTGGGAAATAAGTGCTCGTGAAGTTTTATGAAAGCCTATTTAGACTGCAGTTTGCAGGAGCTAGGGAAAAAGTTTTCTCCTATCTTTACAATTGCAGAGTAGTTTAATGTTGTCATAACGAGTAGATAAGGTTTTGATCGGCTGTTGGTATACTCGTACCCTACAGAAGCATGTTCACAACACACGTTAGGAAACAAGCTAGATTTCCCTTATCTAGTTATACCCCATACAAGAGAATATAAAATTAAATCTGATTGTTGTTTGAACCATATTTTAACAAAACCATTGTTAAAGTAAACCAAGCAACTAAAATGATATAAGTACCTAATCAACACATTCATAGAAACTACTATGCTTTACACCACTTAGATATTTTAAACATATGCATTTTTTTTGACTGCCTTTCTAAAGCATTACTATAACTATTAGCTGAAGTATAATAAGATTAAGCCTATATTTAGATTATAAGGTAATTATACAGTCTCTTTTAAATCTGATGAACAGTTCTTGAAAGCATATGTTTATATATTATAAGATGTGATATTCTTTTTTAATTTATGTTATTGCTTGCAAGCCTTATGATTAAGGATTAAAGTGTCTGTGCGTTTAAACAAGTGAATTCATATCCAATATGGAAAGTTATATTGATGCAATGAGCTGAATAAGTTAATATTTAGTATAATTCACCTGCATTTGTTTTCTATGTTTAGATGGTAATGATATAGTAGTCAATTCATATTAAACAATGCCTACTACAACCAAATGTTTTTAAATCACAATAATAGTTGTTTATTAGACTTCTTGATTATTTACAGTATATATGGAGCTCAAAGGAATGGGAAAAGGAAGTTAGAATGATCATTCACCAGATGTTTCAATCTGTTGGACTAGGAATGTATTTAATTCCATGGTGGGTAGGGATTAATGAGCTAACTACTTTAACTTTAGTATTTATTTTAGTTTTTAAATTGTTCATTATTTTTACCGAGCCTGACATATACTAATTGAGTACCTTAGTGATAACATGCTTCACTGAGATAATTGATTATGTACTAATCAATAATACTTTATTTTTTAAGGAGGGGATGATTTCAGGTAAAGTCAATGACACCTTTAAATATTTCCTCAAAATAATTTGATATGGACCTTTCTATATTATCATTAAACAATAATGGTCTAAACAGTCCAAATAAAAGATGTAACTTACTAAGATATCTAAAATTAAATAGATCACAAATAATTTTTTGACAGGAAACACATTTCAAGAGCAATGATAATTTCACATGGAACCCAAGTGAGTTCAAGAACTTAGCATGTTCCAATTTTAAAACAAAGAAGATGGGGCTAATAATTCTATGGAGAAACAATTTATTAAATCCTGAAATAATACATAAATATATAAACAATGAGGGCCTTATAGCTAAAGTCATTCTGAAGTTTAGTAACAGGTTGTAGACACTAGTAAACCTATATTGGTTTCCGGGTATTGGGATGGGGACAGTCAAAAAGCATTTAGATCAAATTACAAGCATATTTAAAGGTAATTTAATAATAGGGGGGACTTTAATTGTATTACAGATATGTCTGAAACTACTAATAAAAAATCTCCACGTCTAACAGCTACTGCAAAATTACTAAAAAAATTGACCGAATCCTTAAAATTAAAAGCTACCTTTAATGTTATATATAGTAATTCCTTGGTATTCTCCCATCAAGATTATAGATATTGTACCCAAACCAGAATTGATAAGATATATATTTCCCAGTATCTTCAAACAAAAATTACTTCCTTTACAATAATTCCTTGCCCCCTCTCAGATCATAATTCTCTAGTTCTAAAAGTGCAAATAAATTTTAAACCACTTGCTTTTCTTACTAGAATTCCTTCATATATTACAAAAATTAAAGAATTTAAGCAATGGTTAGTGAATGAATTAAATTTCTTTGTAGATGTAAACTACAACTCGGAAGCAAATATAGTAATGGTATGGGATTCATTAAAAGCTTATATCTATGGAAAAATGATTGCTTGGTATAAAAATAAAATCAAGGAATGGGAATCAGAACTTCAAGAACTACAAAGGAAGCTCAAATTATTTAAATCTAAAAAATCTCCTAATTTATTAGAGAATAAGAAGACAATAGAAGACTTAAATAAAATATATATTGAAATCTTAAATCGCAAAACTAATTTAGCCATAGAGAGGTTAAAAATAAATTCTTATGCCACCTCTCCAAAACACTTACATAACGTATCTGTTAAAGTTAAAATGCAATCTAAAGCTAATACTACTGTCAATATACTACATGAAGAAAACGGTAAGAAAGTTTCAGAAATAGGAGATATTCTAGATGCTTTCAAGTGTCATTTCAAAAATCATTTTAAAAATAACAATAATTTGCCAGAACATCCCCTTTTAGAAAATGTGTTTTCAAATATTAAACCAATCCCTGAAAGTTTACAAAATGAATTACAAAAATCCATTACGCACAAAGAAGTCATAGATACAATCAAAGAAAGTAAAACTAGTAAATCTCCCGGAATGGATGGCTTAATCACAGATATTTACAAACTATTCCCCAAAAATATAACCTCATTACTACATAAAACATTTATTGAAATTCAAACTCATGCATTAATTCCTCCTTCAATGAGATACTCCTTAATCATACCCATTTTAAAAGAAAGCAAGGATGATAGTCAATGCAGCTCATATAGGCCAATTTCATTATTAAATAATGATTATAAAATGTTTATGTCTATATTGGTTAAAAAAATAAAAAAAACATATGAATGAAATTATCAACTATGACCAAACTGGGTTTATTCAAAATAGACATCCACATGATAACATTAAAAGAATATTGACATTAATTGATTATTTAAACAAAGAAAATATAGAAACCTTAATAACTGGACTAGATATTGAGAAAGCTTTTGATTCCTTGAACTGGGATTATTTAATTAAAATCTTAGAAGCTTATAAATTTCCCATCTCCTTCATTACATTTATTAAAAAGGTTTATGAAAACAATTTAACTTATGTTAAATTAGGACCCTTTACCTCAGAAGCTATACAAGATGTACTAAACAAGGATGCCCTATGTCGCCCATTTCATTTGCATTAGCTATAGAACTATTGGCAATATTAATACAAAACAATCCAAAGATAAAAGGAATAAATATATTTGGTCAATATAACTCCAAGATCATGCTCTTTGCTGACGACATACTTCTTACACTATTGAATTCAAAAGAAACAGTTGAATTAGATAATCTGATAAAGAAATTTCATAAGATCTCAGGATTCCGATTTAATAAACAAAAGTCTAAATACTTATTATTAAATAAAAAAAAGGATTTTCAAATAGATAAGAATCATATCATAGGAGAACATGTCTCAACAATAAAATACTTAGGGATAGACTTGTGTGAAAATATTCAAGGTATATTGAATATTAATTATAGAAGGATCATGGCTATAATAGACTCTCTAGAGAGTAAATATAATAAGTTATTTATAGTTTTTGAAGATAGATTACAGTTAATTAAAATGATTCTTCTCCCTAAAACTTTGTATGTTGTACAAGCCACTTTGTTAATTCCTGAGAAAACTCACCTTAAGAAAATAACATCAATTTTGCTAAGATTTCTGTGGTTTCCTAAAAGAAACAAAATTGCATATACCCATCATATCAGACAATGGGACCAGGGAAGAATACATTTCCCAGATATTGAATCTTATATAAGAGCAACTTTACTTAAAACTGTGGTTGAATGGATCAATCCAAATTATATGTCTAATTGGAAATTGTTACATACAACTATAATAATAAATTAAAATAATTTACTTAAAAATTCTACTTTTCTAGACAAGGACAATATATTATGGTACTCACTGGCCTTAAATTATCAATACAATATAACTAAACTAAACTAACTAGGACAAATTTAATAAATCATTTATTTGACTATTTTAGGAAATTTATAAATATGACTATGGATTTAAAGCTTTGGTTTGCAACATTAATTCCCTTCAGCATTACTAAAAAACTTTCCAGATAGAATTCATAGAGATATATTCCTCTCTTAGAAACAGAAAAATCTAATCTGTTGGTTACACTGTCTAAAAAAATCAGCAAGTATGGAATTTACAATATATGATGTCAACTTACAAAGTGAATTCTCATGAATGGTTAATGCTTCAGAATATATTGACGTACTCCAAGGATCTATGTAGGATAATAAATAATTCTTCTTTTTCAAATACACCAAATTTTATATCCAGACTGTTTAAAATTTTATATAATAATAAAAAATTGGAAAATGGTACTTCATATTTATATAATCTAATAAAAAAATTACAAAACACAACCTAAACCAGCATATTGGCAATATATTACTAAAGGATATATGATTCAGTTAACCTCAGAAAATAAATCTAACTTACTTCTCTCAGTAAAATTAACTTCTTGTTCTCATTATTGGAGAATATTTACCTGGAAATTCCTTCATAGATCCTTTTTAACCCCTGATAAAGTTTCAAAAATCAATCCTTCTAATGATGGGTTATGCTGAAGATGTCAACAGTATAATAAAGCTGATTGGTCTCACATTTTCTATGATTGTATAAAAATTAAACCCTTTTGGGAAAGTATTAATTTCTTGCAGGCGATTTATACAGATAAATTTGTCATGACCAAGGCTTTGTTATTACTGAATATAACTGATAATGCTTATTCTTCAAATAAGACTGACCTTCATTTACTTTGGATTATACTAACTATAGCTAGGAAATGCATAACAAAGAGATGGAATTCTACCACAGCTCATAGCAAAGAAGATTTTGTATGTCTATTGAAGAGGACAGCCTTAATGGAAATAAAAGCCAAAGAATTAAGACTGTTTCCCAGACCATTAACTAAAAACCCTTGGAAAAAAAGTTCTAACTTTGATTGATACTTTGCAAATGGATATAACCTCCTCATGAAGCAAGTACTATTTAACTTTAATTAAACTATATCTGTGTAATTAAATGTCAGGCTAAATGTAAATTTGTATATAGTTAATAATTATCTAACTTGATTGTAAACTGTGATAAGTTTTCATTTATTGTTTATTGCAAATTTAAAATAAAAATCATCTGAGTAAAAAAAAAAAAAAAGAAGCAAAAGAGTAACACCGATCCCAAGCTGAGAAGCAAGCCACAGGCTCTTTGGTGATCAAGAGTCTTGTCCCAGATGATGTAAGAGGCTGTAGGCCTGTTTTAACCTTTTTCTGGTAGATGCCTTGAATAGCAACCAGACCAATCAGGAAGGTTCAACACAGACACACACTGTCAAATCAGAAACAGTCAGGAATCAATGGACTCTGATCCTCTCACCAGGAGCAAAATATAAGCACAAATTCCAAGTGAGTACCTATAAAGCAGTTATAAGGCTTTCTGGTGATCAACAACCTCCAGGAAATAATGTCCCTGTGCTCATTCTCTTACCAGGAGCAAAACAGAAGCACTAATCAAAATATGGCTACTGAGAGGCAGAATATGGGCTCTCCAATAATTGGTGGTCATGGACTAGATGCTACACATTTTAAAGGTAAGATGGAAAAAAATGGCTTAATATCCTAAGAGTTGCAGTGTGCATGAAGCAGTTAGATATGAAACAGGGGGTAACCTAAGCTTTAGCAATCTAAGTGGAGAGCCAATCATTTTAAAATAGCAAGACAGATTTGGAAATGTGGGCACTTTGTATTCTGGTTGTATGGAGTACAGGGGGGTGGCCAGTAAATTTAAATAGCTGAAGGGGAGTGATTTCACAAAATGATAACTTTTGCTTACTCACAACAGCCAATGAAAAAGGAAAGGGAAGGAAATATGCATTCAAATTAACATAAGGGGCAGGCAACTAGAAAGACAGTTGAGTTTCAAAACATAACAGCACCAGAGTGAGAGGAGCAGGGGCATCCTTCATAAGCACCAACATTTTCTGAGCACATTCTACTCTATAAACTGTGGCTACTATCTCCCTCACACACCTTTCTGAAAGGACCTGAAATGGTTCCTCCTAAAATATATGGAGATGGGGAGTAGCTAGGTGCATAGTCACAGAGGAGTGCTGTTGTTAAAGAAAAGGCACATGTTCCTCAACCAATGTCCCTAATGCCTGAAGAGATTTTTCTACTGCTGTGTAATGTAACTATGTCATAACATTCTCAGAGAAGGCTTAGAGTTTTTGAAGAAAAGTACCGCTGGCAGTTGTCAATAACATGCATCCACTGCATCACAGTAAGGCTTACTAAACTGTTAAACCACCTTTTTTGCTATGATAACCAAGATCTTTTGTCTCAGACAAACATTCGGAGTGTTCACTACTAGTGCATTCATGACTATTCTCCTCCCTGCCACGATACCACATAGGTCTGGTAGCTGATAGTTTTGATAACTAGTATGGATGAGGTATTAACTTTTTAACAGCTTTACCCACCATACCACTTCCTAATAGGTGTCCGCAATTCTGTTTTACTATTAGAAATCCAGGATTGGGCTCTCATTCACTAGGTAACATAATGAAGTTTGGTACCTCTTCTAAACTACTAGTTGCTTCCACTGAAATACCTGCTGGGTCTGCCACAGGCCTCTCGTGCAGATGGTGAAACAGTTCTCAGATAATATAGACCTTATCTAGTTACACGAGTCCCCAAAGGAGACTTTTTTTTAAGTAGGCACAATGAAGAAATGGTGCCCCTATTGATGTATGGTAGCCTGAAAGTATGTGGAATCGGAAAGAGTAGGCTGGACCTTCTTCACCTGTTTGTAAAAGTATAATGCTGTAAGCAAATGAACAGACAGGAACTACAAACAAGCACACCTACAAAACAACAAAGATCATCAAGCATTAGCATTAAGTCACCACATACATCTTGTCAGGTCAGGATCCAACAAAATAACTGTTTTTTTCTTTTTACAATTAAACAACTTCCTTTCTAACTTCTATTCTGCATTCTTCCCTGCAATCCATACAGAGCAATCACCTACAGTATCAGGAGAGGAACTACCATATTCAAGAGGCAATCTGTGTTACTATCACTCACTTTCCAACATATCAAATTATTTTGTATTTCCTGTCAAAGCACTGATACTTCCAAGGGCTACAGTTAAGTTGACTTACTTTAACTCCCCTACGTGTCTGCATGCTGACTACAGCCTTATTAGTGGATGGCCTGGTTTTCATCACACAGGTTCTCCACTTACCTCCTGGTTCAATGGTTTGTTTTTGTTATAATGAGGCTTCTCATATATGAGGTACATTGCATATTCAGGATGTCAAACTAGTGATGACATATGCATATTTCAAGTCTGCCATCTTTTTATGTATTTGTTAAATGGGAAAACCAGCTGGGCACAAATAATTATTTTGGGGGTGACCTGGAGCACTGTCTAGTTAAGTGACATGATCAGAGTCAAGTAGCAGCAGTCAATCAGGAATCAAACCCAGGGCTACAAGATGAAGCTCAGTAGCATAGCTTTAATTCTCTGTACCAAAATGCCAGACATTAAACAGTGAGATTTGGGGATGGTGTCACCTGGGGCCTGAACAGGTATATCACCTGTTAGCAGAAGTGGAGCTACTGAAAGAAGGAAGATGACTTTTACAGACAGATGCCTGATAATGTGCTTGCATTACTTGCTTTGTTTGGTTAGTGGAGTTTGCTGTAGTAATTCAAGTTTTAAAATTATATTTCAACTTCTAACTTAACCTATAACTGTCAGCTGAGAAATGTACAATACACTAAGAAAGTTTAATGAAACAGTGCTTAGTTTAGGTAGTAATGATCCCATTCTAACATCACAAGTATGGGTATAAAGGATTAGTATTTGGAAAGATGCTTGAAGGTTGCATCTATGTGTTAGCCAGTAATACAATACTCTGTAAGCAGAAGGAACATGTGCTAATGACCAGTGATTAAAAAACAGAACCCTAAACAGCTTGTGTAGCCAACCTCAACTATCAAAGACCATGTAGTTACCAAGTCTTCACTGTCACTCCAGGCTATATTCTTTTCTTTTCATGGTCATGTGCCTGCCAATTTGTTTTTATTCAATTAAAAAAATCAGTCTAGATGCAGTTACTTTTTAACCTAGAAATTTTTATCAGTGATGTGAAGTAAAACAAAACATTTATTTAACTAATGTTGCTTCAGCAGATGGCCTTTATAGGTTCATAGGTGTGTATTAGGCTAATGCCCCTGGACCCTAGCATCGTGCCACCCAACCTTAGCTCCCAGTGCCTTTGTCGAGTAGAGCCACTGGAGTGATCCCTGGGGTGAATTTTCTATTTCCCATCCACTCATCAAGATTTTTCTTGAAGAAGGCCAGTGAGGTGCTCTGCTTGACATGTATGGGAAGTCTATTCCATGTATGGGCAGTCTCTGGATTATGAACCCATCCCTCCAGCATGTTCTGTTGATTGTGGTAATGAGGCTGAGTTCTCTGGAGTGTGTGGTGTGGAGGGATTAGGATTTCTTTAGATGTAGCATTTCTAACAGAGTTGGATCAGACGTGGCTTTGTATGTCAAGCAAAGATTGCCTCTAAGTAGGTGATATGAGACAGAGAATAGTTGGAGTTTTTTGAGTCTGTCCATATAGGACAAATGTTTAAGGCCCAGGATCCTCTTTGTGAGGTACTTTTGTAGTCTCTCCAGTTGTTGCGGGTGCTTAGTGAGGTACATGCCAAATGGGGTACTATAATCAATGATTGGCCTAATGAGGGAAGAGTAGAGGGAGAGAATGAACTTTTTTCTTCTGGATGCAAAACCCTTAGTAATGAGATTTGCCACACAGAAGGACTTTCTGATCACAGTGGCAATGTGGTGGTCAAAGGAAATGTTGTTGTCAACCTGTGTTCCCAGATCCCTTATAATGCCTGCTGTGTTCAGTGGACTACCATCGATATGGTAATTCATGGGAACTGGGTTTTCCCAAAAGGGATGACGACAGACATTCTTTGGCATTGAGCTTAAGGCCATGGTTCTGACACCAGTCATTGGTCTCAGTGAGGCCTTTCTGTAGGATGTCAGCATCACTCGGGGAGTTAAAAATAGCTCCCAAATTGCAATCGTGAGCGAACTTTGTCAGCCAGAGCCCCCTTGTGTTGGCCTGGACTTCAGAGAAGTAGATATCAAACAGGAGAGGACCCAGGACCGAACCATGTGGGACTCCACTCGTGACTGGTCAGCAGTCTGGCTTGGAGTCAGCTACTTAGCATAATTAAGGTGTTCTTTTTCCCCCTAAAAGGTGATTCCACCAATTTATCTACAACAATGAGATCTATAATTCCTTTCATGAATTTATGATAAACTATCAAGAGGTATTAATTTGACATGCTATAAATGTAAGTGTATTAAAAGTATAAATCTGAACAGTAATTACTAGCAAATGAATTTGCCCTCAGATCAGATTTGCATGCCTTTTCCTCTTTACTTTCTGTGATCATCCCTTTCCTTTCATCTCTTCTGAAATTAAATAAGAATTGAATACAAATACTTTAAGAAAAAATGATAAGAAGATAAATGAACCCCCCCCCCCCCCATGCCATACTGCACACTGCATGAAATCAGAGGCTCCTGATATTCTTGAGTTAATCCACCACACTAGTCACTAAAAACTGCATCAAAGTGGCCTTAAGATTTTGGGAATAAAGGGTAACATTATATCAGTTATTTCATCTTAGACCCCCCCCCCAAAAAAAAATAATGAATACAGAAAGAAAGAAAGAAAGAAAGAAATGGAAGGATAACTACTACTAAGTTTGGCTATTTTGCTAGAAAAATTGATTTCAGCCTGTGATCACTACAAAGATAGAAAAAAATGGGGTCTAAATCATATGAGTGAATCACACAAATTGAGAACCCTCATAATATCGAACTTACCAGATCTCGAACTTCCTAATGTGGGGGGCTGCACCCCCCCCCCCTGCTAAATATATATTCCAACTCTGAGATCTCGCCACAGTGAGGAAAGGGCAAATATCCCATTCTTCACTGTACCGCAATCTCAGACAAAGCACTTCGAGGTCCGGTACATTCGATATTATGAGCGTTGGCAATTTGCACGATTCACTCATATGATTTAGACCCAAAAAAAAATGCTGTTTTTCTCTCCAAGATGCAGTAGTCTGGAATAATCTTTAGCTGTATGAATATTAAGGGATAAAATGTATGGGAACAAATTCTCCTGGCTAAAAAGTAGTCTCCCCTGTCCAATATAAATTTTTATAAAAGGAAATACCATCAAATATAACTCCCCCTACTACCACTAGGGAACAGGCCCTTAGTGCTCTATCTAAGGCCAAGAACACTGCATCAATGGGGCTAGACAATATATCCCAGAATCATATCTCTCAATTGTCTAGATTTTTTCCTCATATTTTTCATCTGCTGTTTCTGGCAAATCAGTGAGGACTGAAGTCACTTAATAATGACATACATTTGAGTTTCACACTTTATATCCTTCAAAGAAATGCATCCTAATACAAATCCTATGACTCTAGCAACTTCTAAGCTTATAAGAGCAACATTTAAAAATTGTCCCTATTTTTGGGCCTTTGTCCCTCATTATTTTAGGCTTTCTTCAGATTTCTTGTGCTAAAAGTTTGAGAGGTATGTCCAGGATGCATTGTGAATAGAATGAAACATTACCTATCAGGACCTCTGGAATCACTATTTAACCATAGCCTCCAAGCATGCTTCAGGCACCACGAATGGAGAACAACAACAATCATCCCTCTGCACAAAGGAAGATCATCTACAGACACACAAGTTTCACTGCTCTCATATGCAAATCCATGGAAAGAATTACCACTGAAATGATCAATAATAACATAAGAAACCTCCAGACACTAGATCCACCCCAATTTTGTTTCATCAAGGGCAGGTCATGCCTCCTCAACCTTTGAGGTCATTGAAGCAATGGATAAGGGCAAAATGGTTCACACTGCCTATCTTACATGGCAAAGGCATTTGACACAATACCTCACTTGTGCACTGTTGAAAAACTCAGTAGATTTGGTATAAACCTTTATATCACCCAATGGATAGCCAGCTGTTTCACAGACAAGACCAAGGAAGTTAGAACTGAGGAGTCGATCTCTACACAGAGGCCCATCACAAGTGCAGTCCTTCAGAGATTGGTCCTGGGACCTCTCCTTTTTGGCGTTTACTTCTTTGACATCAAAGCCAGTATCAAGGGCCTCTGGCTGACCAGGTCTGTAGACAATTGCAATTAGGAGCAGTCACAGAATCCCCATGATACTAACGTTCTCCAGAAAGGGCAGACACCGACAAATAACCTGTGTCAGAGTCATTGACTAAAACTAAATGCCAAGAAATACATAACAGTACCCTTTAGGAAGTCATCCATCCCTGCTAACTATCATATTGACAATACACCCCTTATAGTTGACCCAGCAGTCAGGGACTTGGGGACACATGAAAAGAGCAATCTAGCTTTTGACCATCACAAGTCTTCAGTAGTGAGGAAACCTTATTATGTTGTGCAACTTATAAACAAAGTTATGGCATCTAGGTCCAAGGAAGTCATTGTTCCACAATATTCAGCATTCATCAGACCTGTCATTGAGTACAATGCTCCCTTTGGTATGTATCTCACCAAGCACAACCAACAACTGGAACATCCACAGAGATTCCAAACTGCCTCAAATTCCTGTCTCTGTATTCTGTTTTGTACAGGCTGTTGAGGAGAGATCTATGCCATGCAGTCAAGTGTTAGACCCTACCCTGATGGACCTCCTGCATATCCACAAAACAAACAGCAACAGAATTACCCGCTGTTTGTGATATAAACAGGACCAGCTAGAGAGGCAGATATACATCCCAGAGGCTACCCTTTCTCTGGAACAGGCTCCCCATCTATGTGAAGCAGAGTTCTTCCCTAACCCAATTAAAGTTTAACTTGGACAACTGGATGAGGAACGGGAAATTCATCCCTGGTTTGGCACCTATATATACTGGACACAGTTGGCCTGTAAATGGTTCATCTCCCATACTGCTGCCTGAAATTGTTTCATCTCCCAAGCCCCTGCTTAGACTTATCTAGGGTACCAGAACTTGTCAGAGATTTGGGATGCATGGCTAGGCTTAAAAAGACCCTAGTGGTCCTTAGTCTAGTACATACCTATGAACTTATGAAAAAACAAATTCCCTTCAGAGACTTTTGCTCCCTAAAATATAATTCAAGGAAATGTTCTGAATAAATATGAAATAACCACAAAGATAGGAGAGAAAGACAGCAGAATGATCAACTGGAACACAGAGGTGTAGCTATGATGGGGCAAAGGGAGCAGCCACTCTGGTCAGAAGCTCTTAGGGAGCATGACA
Source organism: Protopterus annectens (assembly GCF_019279795.1). NCBI lineage: Eukaryota > Metazoa > Chordata > Ceratodontiformes > Protopteridae > Protopterus > Protopterus annectens. Next base: position 214,040,308 of record NC_056743.1, on the reverse strand, counting down.
GATGTTTTTGGAGGGAGGAGTACCGGACTGGAGACCAATCAGTAATTTTTTTCTCTCTCCTCGACTTAGTGTTGAGGGCTTGCAGAATGGGAAGCACCAGCATACACCAGTTGAGTGAGCTATGGCTCTGCTCTAACATGCACTTTCAAACATCTGATTTACAATGGTTGACGGAAATGAATTACTCACATAATGAGAAGATTATCTGCGGGACATTAACAGACAGGGACATACAGGTGCAGAAAACATTTATTTTCTATTATGAAAGCCAGGTTTTTATAAGTACCTTAATGTAAAATGCAAGCCTGAACTGCACAAAAGGCTTTAGAATTACATCAAAAATGGGCATCTATATTGACTAGAAAGTACAGTTTATAAAATTAAAGAAAAATACATCATGCAGCAACCACAGGGTAGAGCTTCCCTTCCCTTTCTCATTTAACCTATACCAAGAACCCCTTCTATGATTAATTCAGTCATCTCTGAAAATAGGAATGATACCTGTCAAGAAAGAAAAAAACTATAGGCCTATGCACAACTTCATACTACATGTTAAAAAACAGGATCAGACTCTGACTTCCTCCCACTATGTGTGTACATTGGTGGGACAGTCCTACCATGTTTCCATTTCCAAAGATCTCATCCAAACTGAAATAGGATGGGTCTGCAATGAAAATGATGTGATGACATGGGACATTGCAAACAAAAGAATACAAAAATACAAAAAAAAAAGAAAGAAAAAAGTGTATTGGTGTGCTGTGTGTATGTACAAAACATAGAACATATTCTGATGATGGATAGTAGTTACCTAACCAAACAAGCCTATCTATTTCCCTGTCTACAAGATAAGCTTTAGGCTTCATTAAACCAGCAGCTCTCATTTTCCTGCAACCCTGATAAGGCCCACATTCTGACCACCCATAGAGAAGAAGGCAGTTATCCATGCTGATACAGGAAAAGAGGACTGTCATATACAGCACCAAATTTATAACACAGATTTCTAGAAGAGTTTTTCATGGCATGCAGTCAATCCAGGAATGACACCGTTTAAGCAACAGAATGTATGTAAAGCAGTTTAGTGAAGATGACAGCAGTGATAAACTACTAACTAGCCTCATCTTGCAATCTTGCATTTGACTACTTTGTAATTTTGAGTAGGTCAGTTAACCTGACAGCATTCCTGGGTCATCTGTAAACACAGGCAGTTGTGCCGAGTGAGTTACATAGTTAAGAAATTAAAAAAAATTACAGAAAGTCTGTATAAGTTAAGTGCTGTGTTGATATATCAAGAAGAAACTGGTGGAAATTAACCTGTTTAAGCTGTGTTATAAACAGGCAACCAAACTTCAAAGATGTTATACAATTCAAAAATGTAGAAAATTGAATAGTTTTTTAAATCTTCCACCTTTATGCTGCATAGAATACAGCATATAATACTACTCTTGGCAACACCCTTGCGACACCAGAAATGAAAGTTTCTTGGTGGATACGTATTTGTAGTTAAGAATACTTCTGTTATAGACTATTACAAAAACATGCTGTACTTACATCAACATCACTTTCTGCAACTTTGACTGGTTTTGTTTTCCGTTCTGAGGCTGCATCACTTCCTGAGACCTAATAAAGGAAAACAAAAACATGTTTTTGTTACCTGTGGCAACTTGATCATAAAATGCATTCCCCTTGTATGCCTACAAAGCCAAACATTTAATTAAAGATGTCTCTTACTGGAATCATGTAGTCAAAACACCTGATCTTCCATCTAAGAAGCAGGCATATTAACAAGCCACTGACACTGCAAACATTCTATTCCCAAGATTTTTTTAGTCCTATGAAATCTTTTACCAAGGAACCATGGATCAGACCACAGATACTTCACTAATATGCCACTGTTCTATATAAAAACACTGTTATTATACAATGACTGGCCAGTAATATTCAAAAATGAACATGCTGATTGGTAACCTCAACCAGCGTGCGTGTTGCAAATCCGAGAATATACCAGTGGAAAAGGGTCCAGTCACCCGGACTTTTTTCCATTAGTATAGCTCATAAAATTTTTACCTTTCTTTTTTTTTCAAATAAATTTGCAAAACCGAAAATCTGAAACAAATGAGGGAGATGGCGCAGAGAAAAATAAGAGGGTAATCATGTACATTCTGCAAAACTAAAGAAACATACCTAATTATCCTTTTATTTTCTCTGTCCTGATTCTTCCAAACATTAAAAGTCTCCCGGTTTCTTTTTTCTTTTAAATTAAAAAAAAAAAAAAAAAAAAGCAACGGAGAAACTGAGATCTTCATTCCTCTGTTGCTTCCTTTGCACTGCACAGCACTGATATACTGCGTAAGTGTGGGAACACAACTGAAATACGCATGCTCAGTACATCAGAAAAGCCCCAGGATGCAGGAAAAATGCGGAAGGGCACCACGGAGACATTATACAAAGAAATTATTTAAAAAAGTAATTTTTTTTCTTAATTAATATCATTGTATAATAGCAATAACCGACTCTGTGGTGTGGTACATTGAAGAATTACTCATAGTTGGCTTTATTTAATCACTCAGGCTTCACCCTCATAATTAAACCATACCAACCATGGGTAAATCTTCAATTGACCACACCGATGTCATCGGTTATTGTTATAGAATATCATGATTTCACAAAGAAACTCTTAGAATGTAATGGTTATTAACAGAATCACTGTTAGAATGTCGTGGTTTTAGACAGAAACACAGAATATCATTGTTTTACACATAAACACTTTTAGAATGCCATGGTTCTTCATAAATACTGTTAGAAGGTCATGGTTCCATTACTTAGAATATTATGGTTCTACACTGAAACACTATTTGAATACCATGGTGCTACACAGAAACACCCTTAGAATGTGATGTTTCTCCATAGAAATACTCTTAGAATGTCACAAGTGTATACATAAATAGATAAGCTTGGAGACAACAGATTCTTGCTTTTCTCTCATTTGGTTTCAGCCTCCATGAAGGTGCTCCACCTTAGGGTTAAAACAACTGAAGTTTTTGCATGTCAAAAGTTAAAGGCAATGTATGCTGTATGGTTGCATTTTGTTGTACACCTAAAATACCCATGTCATACATTTGTTGGGCAGTTTTTCTGTAAAGTATAAGCAGATTTTCTTTAAAGGTAAGAAGTGATGACCATATAGCCACTGACAGTACCCATCTCCAGCATGACAACAGTTGCAATAATTGCCTCTTAAATGTCAGTGCAAAATGATTTTATGGTGCCTATAGCTAAACTGATGAAAAACAGTTCTAATGAAGCATGAAAATAAAGCTATGACAAGGCAACAGATCTGAAAAAAGGGATAAATTCTACACAAAGTAATTCCTGAGATGGGGTTCAGAAGCCTTACTTTACGGTACTCATAGTCTGTTGAAGCACACAGCCTTATGGTGTAGCTGGGAGCAGCCCTAGCTATGATCCACACTACCTGTTTTATTAGTGGCATGGGCACCAGTGGGACTATGTGGAGGAAAGATAGGTATAAGCAGATCATACTGCAAAATCTAGAGACTTCATGCACAATAATGCACATACACATGCTTTGAGAGGCAGTGACAGTGAAGCTTGCCGGGGTTGTGGTAGGCTTGCTTTCATCTCAACATCTGTGAATAACGCCTTATACAATCATTCCTGACTGTGGTAGGCTTGATTTTCCTGACCAACTGACTGGCCTACTCCTTAATACCCAATGGTTGCCCCTTGGGGGGAATAGAGCTTGACAGCTTTGAATCAATGGAGTGAATGGGTCACATGACCCTTGCCATAGTGAGGGAATGGACCTAACCTTCATCCGGAACTGAGGCGCCAGTGGGCTTGATGGCAAGAAAGAATAAACCATAGGACTGCTGGTATATAATGGGGTGAGGGGCCTGATGAACTTGCCCTGAGAGTTCAGTGCAAATACTTCTGGAGGAACAAATGCACTGAACGGTAAAGATATAGGACCAAAGAAAACGGGAGAAATAAACTGACAATGCTACTACAAATCTCTGAAAAATTAAGGATTCATACTAGACTGACTTTATTGAACTTTTAAGGACTTTCAACAATCTGACACTTCCTTAGAACAATTACAAGCATATCAACAAACACTTGAGTAAGAAAAACTCATAATACCATGAAACAGCCTTCCTCATCTCATTTTTTCAGAACACATTTTTGCTAACAGTTTTATTTAGCCCTGGTTTATGGTTGGTACACAATTTAATCTGGCAACAGATTTATTTATAATGAAGCATACATTTATCCAGATCACCTTTACAGCTTAATCTGATTACTTCAGTATTAAAGAAATAACATTTTTAAAATTAATTTGTTACATAAACTGGTTTACAAAATACGGCATTATTCACAGATGTTGAGATGAAAGCACTTAATTCAGTAAAGTCATTCAAATCTGAATCCTTTTTTCAGAACTGTTTTTTAACAGTAAAAGAAGAGGAACCAATAGTCAGTCAAACAGGCACAAGGTGGTAAAGAAAAGGTACTCTGGTGAAAAGCATTTTTGTTGACAGCAGTTATAAAGGAGTAACTTGCAGAAGCTTAAATTAAGGCTTTCAGACTCCCACCTCTCTGTCTGATAAAACAGATAAACACAGTAATCGGTACTCTTAAGAGAAATTCATGTGATATAACAGAAATAAATACAATATATTACTGTGCAACTACTCTAATAAGCAAGCCATCCTAGTACTTCCAACAATATACAAACCACATACTGGAACTGATGCAGACAGAGTTTATAGTACTTTAGAAAAAATAATTATGGCAATACTACAAAAGGGTAGCAAAAGTAATTCATATGGAACACATAATCATTTGCTGTTAAATAAGCTTAATAGAGAATTGTAAAAAAAGGGGGGGGGGTTGAGAATTGTTAAAATAGGAAGAATTTAAGAATACCATGGATAGAATACAAAAAAATCATCTGACAGCATCCCACATTCATGGATAAAGGAATGTTTACAGATGTATAAGGTGGATCCTACATTGATCAATTACATTGCAGTGACCATGAAGCAGTTGCAAACCACTCTGTAGCTGAGCCATGACAAAGGACAAATTATTAACTCAGGGATAAAAATTCAAAGGGGGGTATTCCAGGGTGATGCTTTGTCACTGCTGCTGTTTTGTTCTTGCCCTTAAGCCCATTAAGCTGTTTATGAGATTACACTATGCTTACAATTTGGCTCCAAAAAAATCTTTTTTTTTTTAAAGATTTCTCATCTACTTTTTGTGGTTGACTTAAATCTGTACAGTTCATCAGATGAGGAGTTGAAAGCATTACTACAATTTAAAACTTTTTCAGATGATATACAAATGACATTTGGTTTTGATAAATCTGCAAAAACAAGATTAAAAACAGGAAAGATTCAGCACCAAGAAAATATCAACTTGGTTCAAGAATATGATATAAAGAAACTTGAGTAGGAGGAAGTGTATAAATATTTGGGAATAGATGAAGGATCAAATAAAAACATGAAAGAATAAAAATAAAGCTCAGAAAGGAATATTTCAGAACACTAAAACTAATACTGAAAACTGACCTTCACATCTGGGAATAAAGTTCAAGCTATAAATCAATTTGCTCCTAACATACAGTAATCAACTGCCTCCAAAAATATTGGATTGATGGGGCATCAAAACAAGAAACATGCTTCATGCTTACAAATGACATATAAAAATCAATGTATACCAGATTATACACTCCTCATTCTGAAGGAGGTATGAGCCTCCTTGACATCAATTATATGTATAGATCTGCAATCATGGGACTGCATATCTAATTGACCTCCTCAAATCCAAACACAGTGAAAGTTTTAAAACATGAAGAAAAGTCATCTAAAATGATATATTTGCTTAGTTTAGCAGAAGCATTTCAGTGTCAAGGAAGAATGGAAATAAAACCAGAAGTAGACAAAAATCAGACAGCAACTGAATGTGCCAAAAACAAAACAAAGAACATAATGAGAGGGATCAGATGAGAAGGAAAGAAAAGTGGAAAGCCATAAATATATTTGCAAGTACAGAGATCTCCCAGAACAACCTCATGTTGATGAAGATTTGACGCATAAATGGTTAAAGAGATGTGAAATGAAACCAAAAGATGAAGTTAATAATAGAAGACCAGGTTAGTGAACTTTGGTTTACAAAATCCTTTGAAAAGGTAGGAGAAGCAGACAAGTGTAGGCTCTGTAAAAAAAATAACTGAAAATAGTTGCATATCTTGTTGTTGGGTGTAACATACTCATGGCCAAGGGCCTGTAAACTGAAAGGCACAATAATGTGGCATGACTGTTGCACTGTGGATTATGCAAACACTACAATATAGAAGTAGCTGAAAATCATTGTGTATCACATTGGATTACCTGTTACCAACAGTTCAAAAAATAGATGCGAGAAAACCAGACAGTAGTCCATGCAAAAAAGATAAAAGTAGAATTGATCATTGAACCTGCAGCACCCAGTGATTAGAATATTTTATGTATAAAGAGACACAGAGTCATAAAATATTAGGATTTGCGGGCAGAAACGAGAGAAATGTGGACAAACGTTACCGAGGCAGTTCCAATAGTAGTAGGAGCAATGGATCTAATAAAAAAATAATTTGTAGTCATACTTAGACATGCTACCAGTACTTGCAACCTTGAATGAATTACAGGAAGAGACATGTATTGGTAGCATATTTAAGTATAAAGTCTTTTCTTTATAGTTGTATTTAGACACACTATCAATATTGGTTAACCGTGAATGAATTTACAGAAGGATGTAATTCTAGACTCATTGCAGGAGCTCAGAAAAGCACTCTTGGTTAACATCAAACTCTGAAACAACACTATTTTCATGAACACTAACTGTAACATGACTTAGGAATGGGGTGCATTCTTGTTACAGTATTAGAAGGCCAAAAGATCTGGAGAAATAAAGCTGAGAGATGTCAAGGGCATGAAGTCTGAATTGTCACTGTTTGAAACCCCAGTAGCTAAGGAAGCAGCAAGGAGGTGTTAATAGGGCTTGGCATGCTGACTATACAAAGATCTGGTAATGGGCACCCACAGTGAGGGGACTCATCAGGTTAAAGAAAGAAGTATTCCATGCAGTGCTAATAGGTGATGGTGTCTATAGATTAGATTACCACCTACGTACACACCAGAAGGGCAGCATATACCGTGCTCACCATAGTGAAGGAAGAGTATGGAAACGGTTTGGTAAGGGTATGCAGAATGACTTCATAAAGATTCTGGCAAACCATGCTCGATTTGGTGGGGGGGGGGGGGCATCATTGTCGAAGCAGTTCCCAGCAAGGGTGTAGAAACACTGACCTCAACTGGGGACATTTTTTACTAGATGGAAAGAACACCACAACTAAATAACTCATGGACTCAAAAGTACATGCCTTCATTTGAGGGGGCAATGCAAGAAACAATGAGCAGGGCTAAGTCCATGTCTGTAAATGAGATCACAGTGGTATTTAAAGTATTCCACAATGACACGGCAGATGAGATCCATCTGGAAAAGATGAAGGTGCTCAATGGTATTAGGGTGTTGTGCTTAAAATTACTTTTCTATGTTGTGGGAAACACTAAGAGAATACATCTGGATCTGAGTGGTTGTTTCCATTTTCAAAAATGAGGACAGCATGGAGTTTTTCAATTACAGAGTGCTCAAACTTCACAGCCTCTCTGGAAAAAACAGCATTAGTGTGTGACAGATGAACTCTTGACTTTGGAGAAGCAATGTACATTCCATCGTGGCTATATTACAACAGACATCATGTTCATAATTTTCATGAGCATGTTTTAAAGGCTTAGTGACATTTGGACAGGATCTTTGCTCTGTACAGGTAATATTTTCCTACTGGAAATGGCTGTGACCTCCAGTATGCACTGGGACAGTTGACTAATAAGTTTGAAACATTTCAGTAAAAAAATCTGCAACCTTCAATCATAAGTAATGTGTCTCTCCCAGAAAAGAGTGGACTGCTGTATGCATGTGGGGACAATAGCTACCCCAAGTTAAGGATTTTAAGTGCTTCTGGATCTCACTCTTGAATGAAGTTTGCAGCGATCAGGAGACTGGCCTGTGGATGGGTCATACATGTATTGTACTGGACTGTGCTGGTGATGTGAGAGCTGACTCACAAGATGAAAGTCTGAATTTGCTTGTCAGTCTGTGTCTCTGCTGTCACCCTCACCTAAACTCATGAGCCTTGAGCAGTGACTGAAAGGATGAGCTCCTGGATATGAGCAACAGAAATGAGATACTTTAACAGACTTCTGGGATCACACTCCATGACATACTGAGGAGCATGACAAGATGGCAGGATCTCAGAGTACAGCTTCTGCTTCTCTCGCTTGCGAGGAGTCAGCAGAGATGCTCTTTGGAGTACATAGTAAGGATTCTCCTCAGTGCATCTTGTGGAAAGTACAGCAGGTGTGTTACATTAGGAGCAGGTCCTGGGGCAGACCCAGCACATGTTCATGAGGTAACACTTGTTTTAGTAAAAAAATAAAAAGACAAACATCTGGGTATCCCATTTGAAGAGCTGTTTAATGTTGCTGGGATAAAGAAAGTCTAACATATTCTGTTTAGCTTTCTACAACTGTGGCCCTTACCAGAAAAATCAGCTTAGAAAATGGCTAACTGCTTGGATAGAAAGGCAAGTATCATTATGTACCCTCTGATTTTGTTTACTTATTTATTTATTTTGCCTTTGTTGACCAGGAAAATCCAACGTGCTTAAGCTAAACCTCACTGTAGGCCCAGGGAGAAAAGTTCCTTGGATTTTTTTACAGAAATTACCAAGATAACAAAGAATGATAGTGTACAAATAATATACAGGTATTTACAGAGTACATGATACTTTAAACAGTGTGCATAAATGTTCAGAATACATGAATATTTAAGCAGTGTCTGTTTATTTACAAAGCATATCACAAAATATATACCATCATATATCTTATTTACAGGGTGACCTTATGAGTTTAAGCCAGTTGTAGTATGGACTCCTTTCCTTTCAGTGTTGTGGCAGGGAGAGAAAAAGAAAGCATCAAGGGTAAAAGAAACATGCATTTCTGGTAAAAAAAAAACATTATGACAGTCCTGTAAAGAGGCATTATTTTGGTGGTTAGTATTTAGAGCCCCAGTCTTGAGAGAACAAGACAGTAGGCATTGTGCTTTGTCTGATGTGTCCAAGAGAGATTCTGTGAAAAAGAGAGAGGATGAAGACAGGAAATACATAGCGTAACAAGGGAGCTCTCTGTAGTAAAGGTGCAGAGTGCCTTGTAATGAACAGATTGTGACTGTAGAATGGTGGATTTGCAGCAAAATAAGGGAACTCTATTTATTAAAGGTACAGAATGCCTTGTAACAAAGAGATTATGACTGCAGAATCTTGGAAAATATACAGGTGAGCTGGAGAGTAGCAAGTAGCAAGTTCTAAAGACATGCTTCTGGAGCATTTCTCCCCAGGCCTCCGTTGAAAACAGGATCTGTGGAACCTAGTCGGACATTCCCGGTCAACAAATGTTAAATAAAATAAAAAGTACGTGTTATGGAACGGGAAGGACAGTAACAGGAATGCAGGCAGAATGGGGGATAGGAGAAAGAGTGGATGTGAAAGAGGCATGAAGGCAGAACGAGAGTGATTAGGAAGAGTTTGTAGGGCAAGATATAAGAAGAGATGTAGTATTTGTAGCTGTAGTGTAGCTAGGGTGAGGCAAAACAGGCAATTGCCCTGGGAGTAAATGTGTTGCAGGGTGTGATCAGCTGATCCTAACATTTGTAGCAAGCAGTTTGTTACAGTTTATGAGAAAAGATTTCATTTTTTTAACTAAGACCTAAGTGCTGTAGCACTCTGTGCAGGTTATAGACTGTAGCAGCTACTGGCTACATTTCTAATACGTTAATTTGCTACAGTTTAAAAGAAAAAAGATATTTTTTTTTTTGTTGTTGTTGTTTTTTATTTTATTTATATATGTATATATATATATATATATATATATATATATATATATATATATATATATATATATTTTTTTTTTTTACTAAAATGAGAGGAAGGAGGGTTGGGGCAGGACACAGAAATGGGCCCCGATTGGCTACGTTGTATATCTGGCAACCCAACTGATGTGCTAGGAGATGGAGTGGATTTTTTGTTTTGCTCTTCACTCAAAGAGCTGAGTGGGTAAGGCACTAGTCTGTGGTGCCAGCACACGGTGCTGGTTGAGACAGCCATGCTTCTGACTGGCAGTGTTGTGGGGGTGGGTGGAGGTACTGAACTGACTTTAGGAAGAGCTACACAAGAATGAAAAGGACACTGGGAGAGAGTGAGGGGTGGTAGCATCTGCGGTTCGGAGTAGGTTAAGTTGTGAGCTATGTACACAGAGTTAGATTAATGGTGAAGCCAGTCTGTAGAAAATAAAGTAGATGTAAGTTATGAGTCACCCTGTGGGAATACAGAAGCAGAGACATTCGTCTATCACATGAGACTCTCTTTTAGAAAAGCTCTTGCACTGATTTCAGTGTTAATGGGATGTGGTTCCAGGCCTTGGCAGTATTAGTTGACTACAACATATTTCTTTTACAATTGTGTGCTTTGGTGATAGAGAGAAGCTATTTACCTCTAGAATGTAAAGCCCAATTTGGATTGTATGGCTGAATTATGTTGTTTAGGGATGGGCCATTTTTGGACTTATGGAGAAGTCTATGTACTGTTGTAAGTTGAGTGTGTGTTACACAGTGTGGGAGTTCTAACCAGTTTAGCTCTCTGAGAACCAGAACTTGGTGTCCACTAAAGTGCAGGTTGATGGCAAATTTTTCTTTTTCTTTCTTTTTTTTTTTTTTGTAACATTGCTGCATTTTTTTAACAGTCTGAGGTGAAAGCTAATACAAATATATTGGCATATAAGATAGATGGCAGTAGAAAAGTGGTGGCTATACATTTTCTGGCTGGGTCAGTGAAGTATGTTTTAGATCTGCATAGGGATCCAAGTTTTTATTTTTTGACAGCTTGTGATATGTGGGGGGTCTAGTTTTAGCTGCTGGGTTACTTGTTCAATTCTGGTGTTGCTAGAGGAAATTAAGATGAAAGATGCCTTTAGTGTAAGCAACTGTTTGGGAATAAAAAGCATTACATTGTTTTCTTTGAGGGGTTTAACAGCAGTTATGAGTGACTTAGCCATGAATGCACAGAGGAGAATGATAAAGCATGGGAGGTTGTGTAAAAGGTTTGCAAGGGTACAAGATAATTTATTAGTTTACACATAAAAAAATGGTTAAATAGTTACAGATTATACTTTTTTTTCTGAAACAACATAGGCTAAATATATGAGGCAATGATCATTTTCTTTCCAGGCCATGAAATATACATAATTGATATAACCTCAGTTTATTTCAGTGTTGTTATTTAATATCTCCATTCCAATTATATAAATGATGTGCTTTAATTTATAAAACTCTAGTACTTCTCTCCCAAGCTCTGTTGAGAAATGGTTCATTCCAGCTGGAGTAACATGGTAATCAAAATGCAAACAAAATAAAATAACAAACTCCCAAGAAGTCATGAAATTATGCTTAATAAGGTTGGAAAGAAGAAAATTAATAGCTTTGTTTTGATGGGAAAATGGCAGAAAAAAAAGAGAATAAAAACAGCTCTTACGAAGCTGGACAACATTGATACTATGAAAATGTAGTGGGATCATGGTCACAACAGAAGAAAGATGACAAATGAGATGGGACCAGAAAAATAAATTAATGTAAGTAATACGCAACAGGCATACAATATTGCATTATAAATAGGGGGGGGGGGGTGATAGGAAGTAGAATTCAAAGGAAGTAAAGGAATAGCATACATGAAGTTTTATTTAAAAAAAATCACTTCATGATAATAAGAGGTATGAAGATACACAGCTAGCTCCATTAAGAATAATAGCTTGACAAAGAAAAGGAATGGTTCTGATATTAATAGGGAAAGAAACAGAGAAGGAAGGAATAAATGAATCAATGATCGTGGTAGAAAAAGCATGCTGAAAAAAAAAGTTTGGTACTGAAATGATCTGGTATTACATGTATTAAGACATTTATAAATCAATCTGGAAAGTCTCCAGCACCCTTAACTAGTGACCAGGACTTTCCTGAATGAACCCTAAATACCCAATCACCTTTCTGCAGTGACTGGAAATACTCCCTATTGCTCTAACAGTCATTTTCTACATAGAAAAGTCAATGGATGCTCCCAAATATCAACAGGGAAGATGGCCACTAGTGAAGCTATGAATTATGTAAGAACCAAGAAGAGCAGCTAATGAATTATATGTAAGCTGAATTGCATGGCTTCAACACACTGGTCTATTACATTTTTCAGTGTCCAAATAGATATCCCAAATTCTTCCAAATACTTTTGAAAATTAAAAATTTTGCATCTTTCACTTCCATTTGGCTTTTTATAGAGGTACTGTGAAGATTTCAATTCATCTTGCTTCCACAGTAAGCAAATATGAAGGCCAACAGTTACAAAAACTTGCTGCTAAGTCCAACATATGTCCTCCCCTGCTAAATGAGATGTCCTGTAACAATGTAACCTCCACTACAGTGAGGCAGCAATGTCAACTGCCACAACACTATGCCACACTGCATACTACTAGGAAATGGCTGAAAATATTGATCCTTTACACTTCAGGTTTTAGCACCTTGCAGCCAACACCTTGCTCTTCAACCCCACTCTCCCAGTTTAGTAGTTTTTTTTTTTTTTTGTCGTCAATCCATTTATTAATGCACTCTTATTTTACAAAATAACTAACCTTAATGCTGGTTATTTTTTTCATTTGGCATATTCTTAGACTCCACTTTTTAATTTTTGCTTTTGTCGAGAGCCATATAATTCTTTCTGTACAACAATATGGACTACATGACTAAGAAGAAAGTAGGCTCCAAGTAAAAGTAATACAAATTAAAATACCTGCCATCAAATCATTTTGCTTGCCTACACTGGTAATACTAAATATATTTATTGTTCATGTTTTCTCTATTATCATTTTACATACTTCACAAAGTAACATATAAGCACACAATTCACTGGTACAGCTCCAAGCAACAATGAGTGTTGTAATGCTGACGATACAACTTTGCTAAAATGTACACAGCCTCACAAAAGCCACAACACTAAAAATGCACAAGTCTCTAGAAGTACAGCACATGGTTAGGCAGTTTTTACACAATGCACTCAAAGCAGTGAAATGGTCACACTTTTTCAGGCAAACGTTCTTACGTTTATAAAGGACTGTGACCCCTGTGCTGAGCTCTGTAAGACAAGGTGAACCATCTCGATCAGTGGTTCATTATTTCTAATCTGTACCAAACAAAAATGCAAAATCTAGTTATTATGGAAAGTACACTTTTGCAACACCAAGACAATGAATAAGACCTACATGATGTGATACTTTTAGTCATCCACATAAAATACACATTGTATATTAAATAATACATGCCTGGTTTCATTTCCATGTAACAGCACAGTTTCTCTTATTTTTGGACATGAAAAAAAATTTGTGACAGTTTTCAAAAAAACTGAAATGGATAAACTCTAGGTTGATTTGAAATGGTTTTGAAAAACTACTGAGATGGACAGAGATTATAATAGTATTTGGTAGGATTATGCTAAGTTATATCATTGGTAATTTTAAAAGTTAAATTTTTATGCAGACCTTTCTGTATTTTTTGTTTAAAAGTGGTAGAAATAAAGGCAAATGGGATTACATCCCACCAAAAAATAGTGAATATTTAGCAAGGATTTCAACTAATCAAACACAAGTACGGTAGAAATCTAAAACTTTATGAGATAAGCATATCTTAATACTAAAGCTGAAAATGGGCAATACTTTTTTTCAACGCTCTGCTGTTGAAAACTGACTATTAACGAAGATGATATACTTTTATAATCTGCATTTGGGCTGCAGTCTTCCAAGGTTGAATTTTGACAGTAAAGTCAGCTGTGAAATATCAGACTTTAAGCATGGCTAGTAACCCATCTTGTAAAACATTATTTTATCAGTCCATAAAATTTCCTGTACTGTCAAAGGAAAACAAGCAAAAGATGATGCATGACAGAAGCCCACTCAAAGCATTTTTATGACACTACACTTCAATCTACAATACTAGTTTATAAGATAGAAGTACAAACATAAGGCTTAATGGACAAGAACACAGACCAAGAGACAAAGACAGACTGGTACACAAAGACATGTGGATTAACACACTTTGCATGGAATAACTAGTTATGAAAATTCTAACAAGAAATGTGAATTAATATTCCTTATCACTAAGTACTACTGCAAAGTATTAATTTTCTGCTTGTAGCTATTATGTAATAGCATGCCTTGGCAAAAGATAAGACAAAAGGGTATATGCACTTGGAAAACAAAATTGTTTTGAAGAATGAGAACTTTTAAAATGTTCATAGGTTCATAGGTTCATACTAGGCTATCTGCCCTAGGGCATTTATAAGCCTAGCCAGAGTGTGTTTGGCTTTCGCCACCCATTTTAAATTAATTTTGCTATGCCTTTTTTTGAGGTTAGTATACTGTGCCTCTGTCTAACAGTGACACAGAAGTGATAGCCAGGGTAAACCTACGATCTCCCATCCACTCATCAAGATTCCTCTTGAAGAGAGTCAGTGTGGGACTCTGCCTAACCTGGACTGGGATTTTATTCCAGAGTGAAGGGAGCCCCTGGGTTATGAATCTGTCCCTCCAGCATGTCCTATTTATTTCAGTGCTGAGGTTCAAGTCTCTCGAGCGCGTAGCTCGATGGGATTTGGATTTTCTGAGGTGCAGCATGTCCATTAATTCCGGGTTGGACATGGCTTTATACGTCAGGCACAGATCGCCTCTGAGCAGGCGGTATGCCACTGAGTAGAGCTGGAGTTTCTTTAACCGGGCAGCATATGGCATCTGTTTGAGCCCTTTGATCCTCTTGGTGAGGTACTTTTGGGGTCTTTCCAGTTGCTGCAGGTGTCTGGTAAGGTACATCCCAAAAGGGGCATTGTACTCAATTATGGGCCTGATGAGGGATGAGTAAAGACACACGATGACCTCCCCTGATATAGATGTGAATCCCTTCATGATTAGGTGGGCTATATAAAATGTTTTTCTAACCACTTTGGCCATGTGGTTGTCAAATGAGAGATTGCTATCAACTTGGGTCCCCAGGTCCCTAATTACTTCTTCTGTACTTAATGGATTACCACCTATGTGGTAATGTGTGGGCACTTTGTTTTTGCCAAAGGGGATGACTATACACTTTTTGGCGTTTAGCTTGAGGCCATAGCTCTGGCACCAGTTGTCTGTTTCTATGAGGCCCTTTTGGAGGATGCTTGTGTCGGCTTGGAGAATTGATTATGGCGCCCAGTTTGCAGTCATCTGCGAACTTGGTCAGCCACAGTCCTTCCGTGTTGGCCTGTACCGCCGAGAAATATATACCGAACAAGAGAGGTCCCAGGACTGAGCCTTGTGGGACGCCACTTGTAACTGGTTTGGAGTCTGACATGGCTTGGCAGCAGAAATGTCACATCAGCCTCCGTGAGACTTCTGGTAGATCTTAAGGAGGAAGAACTCCTCTACAAACAGGCCAGTCACTCCTTTTTTGCATTTACTTCTTTGAAGTCAAGGCCAGTGTCTGGCTGACTAAATTTTGCAGATGATCACAAATTAGGAGTGGTCACAGAATTCCCTCAATGACACAAATGTTCTCCAAGAAGGCCTGACACAGACAAATGACTGGTGTCAGAGCCATAGACTAAAACTAAATGCCAAGAAATGTATGATAATATAATTTGGGAAGTTATCTATCCCTGGTAACTATCATAATGACAACACACTCCTAAGAGCTGACTCAGTAGTCAGGGACTTGGGGACACACAGAAAAAGTAAGCTACCCTTTGATCAATACATGTCTACAGCACTAAGGAAATAATTCTAAGTTGTGCAACCTATAAACAAAGGCATGGCATCTAGGTCCAAGGAAGTTATTGTTCCACTGTATTTGGCATTCATGAAACCTACCATTGAGTACAATGCCCCCTTTGGAATGTACCTAACCAGGCATATCCAACAATTGGAATACCCACAGAGGTTCCTCATTAAAATAATACAGGGTATAAGTAACATGTCCAGTGTACCTCAGAGACTACTCTTTCTCTGGGACAGGCTCCCCATCCATGTGAAGTGGAGTTCCTCCCTAACCCAATTCACGTGTAACTTGGACAACTGGATGAAGAACAGGAAATTCATACCTGGCTTAGAACCCATGTCTCTAATGGACATGTGCAGCCTGTAAATGGTTCATTTCCCAGGCCCCTGCATGTAAATGTTTCACCTCCCAAGCCCCTGCTTACACTTATCAAGGGTACCAGAACTTGTCAGAGATTTGAGATACATGTCTAGGCTTAAAAAGGTCCTTGTGGTCAATAACCTAGTAAATGCTTATAAACTTATGAACTATGAAAATGTGGATGGAGGTCTAGAGAATGTCTGCCTGGGTCTCTCCTGAAGAAAAGGGGAGTGCAGTCTAGGGGAGACTGGTTCTGGAGAAAACCTCAGCTCTGCAAAGGAAAAAAATTTGGATTGCAGAGGTATCAGACTCCAAAGAAGTAGAAGGAGCAAAATACAATGTCAATGAAGGAGAGAGGTCAGTGGATCACTTACTTGTCTCTGCTTTTTTCTTTAGGATTAAAACTCTTGTCCCCCTTTTTTATCCAAGGTCTTTTGCCCAGATAGGGGCACTTCAGAAGCAGATGATGACTTAGAGGATTCACCAGGTAGGAGAAGACTCTTGAGAACCAACTTATTACAGAAGAAAAAGGTGGAAAATAGGAAACAGGCTAAATACTAAGACACGCTCAGTTGCGGTGATACTGAGGAAATGAATCGGGTCCGTCCAAAATGAGCATCAAATGGGATTTGAGGTAATATTGTGGACAGGTAGGATTATGGACAAGGGGAGGAGCCTGAGCTATGGATTCTAAATTCTGGTAAAGCAGATGAATCAGATCTGAGGTCAATCTGAAACCCATTCATTGATGTAAGGATGGAAAAAACAACATCAGATACAAAATTGTTTTAAAGTAAGAATGAGAACTTGGAAAATGCTTGCAGCAGAAATATCGGAAAAATGATTTTCTAATTATAAAGATTTACACGGCATCATAATCCTGTGTTGGGGAATTTGATGTCATACCCTAACCTCTCTCAGACTACATTACCTCAGGGCAGCAGCAAACACGTGGTTGTTGACATTTTGTCCTACATTAAAGGTGTTTGCTTTTGGATTGTCAGAATACATACTTATTTTACTTGCAGGAGCCATGGTACAGTCCTACAGAAACTGTATTTCCAAATAAACTTCAGAATTAAGTACAAGGTACTGGAATTTACTTACCAAGCCATGCATTGCATGGGTGTCACCCTCATCAGAGAACTGGTAGTTCCCTATCAGTCTTTAAGCCCTATATGCTGCACAAGCAAATGGTTAATGGCAGTTCTCAGTCTTACATTGGCATATTTGGGAAAAAGGTTCTTATAGTTACATAGTCTCATAAGTTCACAGGACGATACTAAGCAGTCAGTCATTAGACCATTATCAGTCTATATGAAACACTAAACATTATGCATTATCTCAAGGAGGAACACAGGATACTGCCAAGCAGAATTTATGAGTGCCTTTCCAATTGTCTAGGTTGGTATTAAATGAGGCCATGTTATTACTTTGTTTAATATGAACAGGTAGGCTAAACTACAGTTATGGAATATACTGGGATATGAACCTGTTGTTCTTACTTGCAGTTCCATAGGCTTTGCTCCTGTGGGATTGGCTTCCTTACTGCTGAGGTATGTTACATTATGGCTTGCTTTAGTAAGTCTATTACAACCCACCTTTCTCATGGCAGCTTGACCATCAGTTGCCTGCTAGTGCTACTTTTCAGCTTCTCAGTCTGTGGATCTCAATGTTCCTGTTTGCCCTGATTATTCACTGTAACAGCACTATCATTACCACCTACAGCTGTCAGATGTGGGTTATTCTCAAGTGGAAGGCATAAGGACGATCAGGGTTCTTGCACAATGTAATCCTCACTGTTCTCATGGCTTTTTGTTAAACATGATCTTTTTCCCACAAATGCTCAAAAAACTCCATGTCATAAGGTGGTCATACCCATGTATATGAACTTCTGCTGGTCCCCTGTAGGTTCAGTCTCATCAGACTGCTGCACTGCTTCCCAGTTCTGCACCAGAGAAAGGTACGACTGGATGCAGTCCTATTTCCTACACATAAGGTAGACAGGATGGCAGTTAGCCATACAAGCCTCTCTGGCAGGCTGCCTTCTAATTTTCCAGATATTAACTGATCCTGGACCATCAACAGCACAGGCAGACACCATGCACACCTATGTCAGTAGGTCAGTTGGGCAAAACTGAGAGTATTGTTGAAACTACACTGCCACACACATACACAATTAGCAGTGGTTCACTGGGTCTCGTTTTATTTGATGAATCTAAGATTGACAGCAATGATTTTATTGTCATCTTTGTTTTGCCTTTATAATGAGGGTTATCCAACATACTTTCTCAGAAGTCTGGTAAGTTCTGGTAAGTTAGAGTAAAACAGAAAAGCAATCTATACTTAAAATAGCTTGATGTTGTGACACTTCAGAGTTACATACCACACACAAAGAGAGATGCCATACGGAAGTGTAGCCCCACCCCCGCCCACTGTAGAAATGCTTGTTGAAAGTGCCATAGTGCTATTTCTTACAAATGCTGATTTAGTGAGTTAAAACTGAGTTAGTTGTTGACAATTTATAGTACCAACAGTTTACTTATGATTTACATAGACTCACTTAAAAGGAGGCTCACTCAGTCATTATAGAGTTCACACCCATACCTGCATGCTGCATCCTGCCCACTGTGGCTAACTCTCCTGCGTAGTGACACTTTTAGTGACAGTAACGTCTGATATTTGCCTTACTTACCAAAGCACTAAGCCATTTAAACAACAGAGGATACGGGAAAAGACAAAGGCATACACCAACTCAGTTCAAAAGTACAGATTAACATTAAACCTCTTGTCATCACTTTCCCATTCTGTGAAATAATAACATTGAGCAGCAGACCAAACAACTTAGGGCAAATTATAGCGGCTATTCAATATCTGTATGAGCTAACACTTGCATTCTTAGTATGATTTATGCCTTAAAGAAGCATTCTTATTTTAGATTGGAGAAATCAGCATGACCCCCACCCCCACCCCCATGCCACTCCAGGGATAAGGCAACATTATGTGAATAACATGAGTCAGTGATTGACACTTTATGAAATAACATAGTGAAGGAATACATAAAAATCATCCCTTTTAAGCTTCTGCTATCTGATAACATGGACCAAAATAGTTGTTTTTCTTATTCCTTAATTTCATCTAACATAGCTAAATAAAATTTTCTTTTACTATTTTGAATGGAAACCAGCATACACATAAACTGCATTACATGTGGACTGACCTTTGGTCAGCTGGTGCCCTAGGCAAAAGGGCTCCACAGCCCACTCCCCTGCACCAGACAGTGCCTCCATGCTGGGTCTACCTACACCACCCAGACTACTTTATTCTTCCCTTTTCTCACAGTTTGTCTTACTCTTCATTTTTTCCTGTATTCATTCAACACATTTAAAAAAAAAATTATTTACTACAAAAAAATAAACACTGGAAAAGCGCCCCTGCTAGAGAGGCGCCTAGGCAGCCACCTAGTTGCCTATGCCTAAGGCCGGCCGGCTATGTGTGGAAGAAATTAAAAATGTGCATGCCCAGTAATTTAAATGCTATCACATGAAACAATGCCATTGCAAATGTTACTCCTGTAACCATATCACCTTATAACTTTCCACTCCTTAGTGAAAAACAAAATGATTTCTTC
Source organism: Protopterus annectens (assembly GCF_019279795.1). Classification (NCBI taxonomy): domain Eukaryota; kingdom Metazoa; phylum Chordata; order Ceratodontiformes; family Protopteridae; genus Protopterus; species Protopterus annectens. The sequence continues at coordinate 214,020,306 of NC_056743.1, read as the reverse complement.
TTTTAGCTCAGCAGCTGTTTGTAACACAATTCTCCATGGTGGTTTGCAAAACCTTGTACACGCAATAGAGAGATTATGTTTTCAAACACACTTTGATTTATAACAATATACAGTATTTTTTCACATTTAAAATTAACTTCTTATTTTACTCACACCATTTATGTTGCTGTCTACTTTGCTACTGTACCTTTGTAAACTCCAACTGTTTTTTGTCACCGGTTTCTGCAGTTGGTACCTTTGTAATATGCTGGGCCTGAAATTGGTAATTTTACAACAGTGCCTACCCCCAGTAAACAAACTAAATAAATAAATCAATAAAATAAATAAAATCTAGTAAGTCTTATTAAAACAAGCAGCTGAAAATGTAGTGGACTGACTTTATGAGAGTACAGGAGCACCTTCAGCCAACAACTGTTGCTATAATGGTACAACGTTAGTTACAAGAAATAATATTAATGGGCAAAAACCTACCTTAAGGTCTAGGTATTCCAAATCCTTCTTTAACTGTAGGTACGTGTCATCCACCTTCAGTATAAAGTAAAAATAATCAGCAACAATAGAATAATATAGGAAATATTTTGCAAAAAGGTCTGTATGTCACAGCGATATATTTAAATAAATTCATCTTTTTAGGTCACTATTCTATGATTTTTCAAAAAATACTAAAATACATAAACATTCAGAGCTTTTACTTTGATGTTATGGATTGTTTCTGCAACCAAAACATGCAAGCAGTAATTTGTGTGTGCGCTTGACATTAGTAATATTCATACAAGACTCTAAAGTTTTAATTCAGAATGACAAAATTATTCACAGTTACCAAAATAGATGCATTCCTCGGAAAGCTGCAAAGCACTATGCATGAAAATGCCACAGCTATAAATTATTTTAAGTGCTGTACTGAATGACCATGCTTTACCACTTGGTTAAGCTCTAAACTGTTCAAAGAATGGAGCAGAAAGATTTTTAAGCAGCTGGCGGTATCGCCCATGATGGCTCTATTAAAACAATGAGTGTTGAGCACTTAAGTGCTTTGACATTAAAGGTTATCCCAACATGAAAGCCATTATGCACTTTGTGCACAAAGTCTCAGCATTTACTGCAAATTGACTGAACAGGCACAGCTGTAAGTAGCCTGATTAACAAGAACCTTGGTAGGGAGTGCAGTCTTAGAAAAATTGCAACCGTCATCACACAGGCATCACATAAGTATATTCAGACTCATACCGTAAGTTCCCATCACAGCATGAGTGCAGTAACATCTCGTAGAATTTAACCCCCTGATATGAAAATCATTTTTAAGCTATAAAGGCTCTATATGGATACAACTACCATTTATGATATAAGAGACAAATGGCTTGGTATATTTTTAGACCAGAGTTTTATTACTTAAACTACATTATACATGTCAGTCAATTTGAAACTATGGAGACAGAAACTGCAATTAATGTTGCTGAAATGTGTTAAAATATTTTGCATGGATCTGGCAACTAATGTTTGCAGCATTCTGGCAAAGCAATAAATACATGTGGTCCTTATAAAAGAAACAAACTAATGGATGGCCGTGTGACAGCACAGAATTATGACACACTTTACTATGCATAGATGTTGTATAGTACAGGTAAGCCAATCAGCAGCTGACCTGAAAAGTGGATTTATATGGCTCATATTGCTGTAACTGGTTGAGTGTGTAATTTCGTAAACTAGTCAGCAAAGCCTGATGTCTCCTTAAACGAATGAGAAGCAAGGTAAGCTCTTCAGGCTGTAGAAAGTTGAAGATGTAGCAAAGGAGGAAATGGTAATTATAATATATACCAAAAAAGCAAACAAATGTCCAAACATACATCTCAAAGACAGAAATATACCAGCCTTACTATATACTACTTTTATTCTAAAAGCGATAATAACTATTAGTGAAGGCATTCTATATACTGTGGCACATAACACTGGCCAGGATAATGTTTTCAATAAAAACAGCATCCTACATTTATGTTCATTTACTGCTCAGTGAGTTTAAGGTATACATCTGGTAGAGGAAAAATTAGCAGAACTTCATATGCAGCAATTCATGATAAAATGATAAAATGATTATATTACTATAATGAGTATTCAGTAACATACTGTTTTGATAGATTGATTAGACTTAAAAAAGCAGTACCCAGGAAAGGCAAACAAACCATATTACATTTGGTTTTAGTTTTGACTACAAATTTAAAATAATGCTGTCATTTTTCATATAACTTATTAAGTTTTATATTCTAAAAGGCATGCTTACCGACTTTCCATGTAAACTGGGGGCGCTTACAGTATGGGTCATGTACCCCATGGAAGGCATGGACCGTCTATCAGCATGTGATGCATTCTGCAACATTTAAAAAAAATGGGCGAACTTCACAAAGGAGCAAACAGTTTGCGAAAAGCAATACTATATTGTCTAGATTTCTAGATATGACTATTAATAGTCATCAGGCAGCTATTAGAAATATACAGTATCATAACATTGCCTATTACTACAGTATAACAGCTTTGTGTTTTGGAAAAACAAAATGAATAAAAAAGTGGATGTCTTTCAAAGCACCTACAGACTACTTATTATATCTAAAATAAATAAAATAAAATCCTGCAAAAGTCATGCCTAAGAGTCCATCAGAACTGTTGAAAATGGTTTCATGGAATATGAAGATTTGTTATACAGCACATAACAGAGCAATAAAAATCAACAGCAAAATATGTAACACTTTAACTGATGACAGGCCCTTTTTAATATACAACATGGTTATTCCCAGAATAGAAATTATTTTCATGCAATATTCACAGATTCACAGGAGATTAATAGGCTAACAGCTTAAGGGCCCTTACAAGCCTAGCCAATACAACCCAACTTTCCCCAATATATGGTCCTTAGGGGCAAGAGGATGGCATGGGTTTCTGCCTGTGCATTGTGTATTTTACAGATTGCTCTTGTCCATAAGGGACACAGATACTACCCCAGGTGTGAATTTGCGATTCCCCATCCACTGATCCAAACTGCATTTGAAGAGAGCCAGGGAAGGGCTCTGCTTAATGTGAATAAGAAGCTTGTCCCAAGGAAGGGAAGGGATAATCTCTGAGACACCTGTTTTGTTTGAGTTGCTGGCTAAATTTAGATCCAAAGAATGGGTAACTCTCATGCTGCTTGACTTGTGGATATGTAGCAACTCCATCAGGGCTGGATTTGTGAGTGACTTGTCAATCAGGCATAGGTCATCCCTTAATAGCTGGTAGAACACAAAGTAAAGAGATGGGGCTTTTAGTCTATCCACATAGTTCATTGTGTTTACACCCTGTACTTTCTTAGTGAGGGACTTCTGAGGTCACTCTAGCTGCTGTAAGTACCTAGTCAATTACATGTCAAATGGCACATTGTACTCAATTGTTGGTCTAATAAGAGCTGAATACAGCAGGACTATAATTTCTTTGGATCTGGATGCCATATCTTTATTTATAAGTTGTGCCACATAAAAAGATTTCCTCACCAGTGTGGATACATGACAGTCAAAGCTCAGGCTACTGTCCATCTGCGTACATAGATCTCTCACCTCTGTGTCCACTGGATTTCTACATGTGGCCATGTTTTCAAAATAGTATATATTTTACATAAAGCTATGTTAATAGAGAAACAACAGAGGTAGCCCTTCATTTCTAAAATCTACATTCTGCTAACTTTGTGAATTTATAAGTCACTGTAACTTTATTTTTAAATGATATCCCCAATATAAAGTAAACATAGATCTCTATAGTGGGGGAATGCTGCACTAAAGTTGGGCAGCAGGCCCAGGACTTCTGAGGGCTCTTAAAGAACTTTTACTCACAATGCAATTAGTGTCAAATATTCCTGCATTTCAATAATGCTGTGCGATATAGAAGTATGGACTTTAACACCAACATTCCACTGAGCATTGCAACAGCTCATAGTACAACATGATGGTAGGGAATTACAAAGTACGAAATGTGACTACTTGGACTGCTGACTAGAGATTGCCTTTCCTATCAATGACTGATATCAGAGTATAGGCAAAGAGAGAACACCATATTTTAGTATATAAACAGATTCCTTACATAAAAAGCTTTAATATATGCTTTAAAATACCCTTGTAATAAATTTTATATAGGCGAGAGAAAAGGAGCACTTAAAAGGCTTCAGGAACCTGTGAGAGATATTAGAAAGGGCAGGATGGATAGTCCTGCTGTGGCACACTTTAAAACTTTACATGGAGGTGATGTTGGGGGTTAACAGGGTACTGTGTCGGAGCAGACTTATTGGCCAATATAATAATGTAGACATCAAGAATACATTTTATACAAGGAATCTGTTTATATACTAAAATATATACTAAAATATGGCACTTTGATTCCTCGTGGTTTTAATACAGAAAGTAATTGTAGTTTTTTTAATTTAATTCAAATAAATAGGGGGAGCATACCTCTCAACAGTACAGATTTTTGCCTTATATTTTTGGTTCATTTTTCATAAAGTTGTGGCCTTCTGGCAAATTAGTGGCAAATCATTAAAGATTGAATTTAGAAAATAATGACAGACATTTGAGTTTTAGACTTCATACCCTCCAGAAAATTCATGCTAATGCAAAACCTGTTATTCTATCAACTTTCTAAGTTTGTAACAGCAATATTTTAAAATTGTCCCTATTTGTACCACTTTTTTCATGGCTTTGTCCAGATTTCTTACTATAAAGGTTGAGAGGTATGAGGGGGAGTGACTAATTGTTTAATCAAATAATGATTGCATTTAATGGTACTTAAGGTGCAGTTTTTATGTACTGTTTTACTCCTAGAAGGCTGTTTAGTCAAAGCTCTAGAGATTTTTACTAGAATAAATTATGTTGGATATCTGGCTTGATGGTTTTTTGGACTGTTGCATTTGTGACTGTTTTCTATTGTTGTAGTTGCTGCTAAAGGCAGAGAGAGATATTTTTATACCCCAAGCAGACTACAAATATTTTTTTCAGGTAGCTTGCAAATGATGGAGGTGTGATGGGGAAGAAAGAGTTATTTGGGAACATATTTTTGGGAGGGTATTGAATTGGCAGACTTTAAAAATTCCCTGCAAGCTACTCTATCAGATGTACTAGATGAGCAAATTGGTGTAACTAAGGAAATTATTATTTTTTTTTGAGCAATGAAACAGAATCAGAGTTGCCTAGACATATAGTAAGGTCTTGCTGAGTTTAATGCTGGTGGATAAAAAAAAAAAAAGCAATTGCAAGAAAATGGAAATTATAGTTTAAACCAAATGTACTAGAGGCAGTGAATATAGCAAAAGAGATAACACAGCTGGAAGTGGGATCTTTAGAAAAGGGTAGGAGCAATTTACAAAAATAAAAATGTGAATTGTGAGAACAATACATGCAGAATGTTTTGGAGGAGAAATGAGGTTTAAGGGAAGGCAGGAAGTGAATGAGCTTTGTAATGTTTGAGTAACAATGACTGAAAAGATTATAAGTGATGTATAATGTACGCAAGTGAAAATGCGCTAGCATGGTTTGTTTTCATTTATACACATTTATGATTGCCTATGTTTCTTATTTGAAACAATACAGTCAGAGCAGTAGGTGCTACAGATAAATGTAACAAATGCCCATTGCACAAAATATTAATAAAGAAAAATAAATGTGGAACAGTGCAACCTGGCTTAGACTAATTTATTATTAAATTATACATACCGGGATTATTATGGAACACATATTTCAGCAGCAAAGTAAATGAAGCCACTAAGAGTGTTCACATTTCTGGAAAACCGAAGCAACAACATTTTCTAACTCTACTTTTATGATGTGGCTGTACCACTGAAATTATATGGGATATGTATTTATCTAAGCCTTAGACTTGTATATCAGAGTGTGATAAAAACATATATCTGAGCTCCATTACCACATATTTTGTCATTATTTCATCAAGCATTTATTACCCTCTGTGTCTAAGAACACTTATAAAGACTGCACCAATATCATAAATGGAGGGACTCAGTTCTCACTAGTGACACAAGCCCTTGTATTGTACAAATAACAGTAAATACAAGCATGAAGCATAAACTCAACACACTTCCCTAATACTAAATGCGGAAGAAAAATTATGTATATAAATAAAAACTATATGTCTAAAACTACACACAGAATAATATTTGCAATGGCTTTCCCACAGTATACTTTACAACACAAAACATAATAAATAGCATAGTCCTTATCCTAAAACATTAAAAGATCATACCACTACAAAAAGCACACTAAATGTTAAGCATATTTGTAATAAGAAATACATAAAATGCTTACATAATCCCTAAAGACAGTCATACTAAAACAGCATTTGCAAAGTTGTTTTAATATAAATGAAGCCCCACCCTGCAATGGAAAGACCTGACCCACACAAATACAGGAATACATAAACATACAACACTGAACTGAACATAAAAATCAAATTATTTAAGAAGACCCAACCACCCAAACTGTGGACTGGGACCACAGACCTAAAATAAACCCCCAGAAAGTAAAGTAAAATGATATGAATAAATATTTATTCCCAAATTCAATACACCTGATGCCAAAGCTGAATACAACAGAATAAAAAGTGTATAAATAAAAGCTTTACAAAGGTTCACATTTCTCTTTCTTTATATATCCATCATCCTTCTTGAAAATGTATCTCTCAAAGTAATCTATCACCCATTCTGAATGTTGATATCATCCACACATACAACTGACTCACCAAAAAACTCTAGGCCAATCCCCAAGTACCAAAAAAATGACAAAAGAATCTAATGTATACAGTTCTAGGCCCCAGATTCAAAACTTCTCCCTTAATATGTGTGCATAAGCAATAAAATGTTAGGCCACATTACTACATACCAGAATCACACATAGTGTGAGGCAAAGGGAGCATTCACCCTGGGCTCAAAGTGTTAGGGAGTGCGACTGGCAAAAGCCAACTGATATTCAGTTCAATTCTGGCATTTGAATGCTGGTATTATATTGGGACCCCGATTGTTTGCTATGGTTTAAATAGAGAAGATCTTTTTCTATGCCTGTTAAGTCCAATTAGTACTCCATCAATGGCAGGCATAAACTGTAGCCGCAAGCAGTTTGGTACAGTTTAAAATGAAAGAGATTTTTTTTTTGATCAACTTAAAGTACCAAACCAGGGTACATCCCCGAGTGCCAGAATAGCTAGCAAAACCTCTGTTACATATACATGTTGCAGCGAGGCAATCAGCATAGTGGGGTAAGTACGTTACAAGCCTGGATGTGATATAACAACCGTCCATTCCATAACCCATCTTGTATTGTTAAACTAAGAAAACTGCAACTTCTGTCACTATGCAGTAATTTTATGGAGAAACTTGTTTTTAGGTGTCAAACTTTGTTTCTGATGACAGAAGGGAGACATAACTATCTTACACACACCTTTTTAATGTGTATACACATACGTACATACATACATACATACAAATATTGTAGGCATGGGCGATAATGCCTTTCTAGCCTGCCAATACACCAAAACAGGCATTCCCATAATAAATGTTCAAGTCATTCCTATAACTATCTAAACCAGTACTAACTTTAATGTAATTTGGTTGTCAAAATTCATGCATCAGCTATTCTCTGTATCTCTGAGAGAACCAGATAGCACATCTCTCATTCCTATATTATATCTTGGTTTAATTTCTCCAAGTTTTTTGTGTTTCTAATACCATGATGTGAATGGGTATGATTAAAGATCAGACCATTTTAACTATGCCTTACACTTCTCATTTCAAAAAACTACTGAAAGATCACCTAGGCAGCAACTGGATTGATTCATGCTCTAGTCCTGGCTGACAACTTCTTCTGACTCTTTACCTTTCTTCCTTACTTTGCCCACTAGGTCAACTTCCTTTTAACTTTTTCTCCCTCTGCATACTCAGAATCTTCCTTATTGATTCTCCTTCCCTCCTTCTCACTCCCTTTTATTTCCTTCTGTTTCTTCAGCTGTCTTCCCTTTTATCTTCACTATCACCTCTATACTCGTAACACTTCTACTATTTACCCGTAACACTTCTCACTTCTACTATTTATCCTACTTCTCTGTCTACATTTTATCCCCTCTAGCTTGTACCCCGTTATTTATCCTCCTCCTCTGTCTACTATTTATCCCCTCTAGGTTGTCCTCCCTTTCCTATTTATCCTACTTCTCTGTCTACTTTTTATCCTCTCTAGCCTGTCACCCTTTCTTATTTATCCTACTTCTGTGTCTAATTTTTATCCCCTCTAGCCTGTCCCCTTTCTTATTTATCCTACTTCTGTGTCTACTTTTTATCCCCTCTAGGTTGTCCTCCCTTTCCTATTTATCCTCCTCCTCTGTCTACTTTTTATCCCCTCTAGGTTGTCCTCCCTTTCCTATTTATCCTCCTCCTCTGTCTACTTTTTATCCCCTCTAGCCTGTCCCCCTTTCCTATTTATCCTACTTATCTGTCTACTTTTTATCCCCTCTAGCCTGTCCCCCTTTCCTATTTATCCTACTTCTCTGTCTACTTTTTATCCCCTCTAGGTTGTCCTCCTTTTCCTATTTATCCTGCTCCTCTGTCTACTTTTTATCCCCTCTAGCCTGTCTTCCTTTCCTATTTATCCTACTTCTCTGTCTACTTTTTATCCCCTCTAGCCTGCCCCCCTTTCCTATTTATCCTACTTCTCTGTCTACTTTTTATCCCCTCTAGGTTGTCCTCCCTTTCGTATTTATCCTCCTCCTCTGTCTACTTTCTATCCCCTCTAGGTTGTCCTCCCTTTCCTATTTATCCTCCTCCTCTGTCTACTTTTTATCCCCTCTAGGTTGTCCTCCCTTTCCTATTTATCCTACTTCTCTGTTTACTTTGTATCCCCTCTAGCCTGTCCCCCTTTCCTATCTATCCTACTTCTCTGTCTTTTTATCCCCTCTATCCTGTCCCTCTTTCCTATTTATCCTACTTCTCTGTCTACTTTTTATCCCCTCTAGGTTGTCCTCCCTTTCCTATTTATCCTACTTCTCTGTCTACTTTTTATCCCCTCTAGCCTGTCCCCCTTTCCTATTTATCCTACTTCTCTGTCTACTTTTTATCCCCTCTAGGTTGTCCTCCCTTTCCTATTTATCCTCCTCCTCTGTCTAATTTTTATCCCCTCTAGCCTGTCCCCCTTTCCTATTTATCCTACTTCTCTGTCTACTTTTTATCCCCTCTAGGTTGTCCTCCCTTTTCTATTTATCCTACTTCTCGGTCTACTTTTTATCCCCTCTAGGTTGTCCTCCCTTTCCTATTTATCCTACTTCTCTATCTACTTTTTATCCCCTCTAGGTTTCCTCCCTTTCCTATTTATTCTACTTCTCTATCTACTCCCCCCCCTAAATTGTCCTCCTTTCCTTGGAACCATCTATGTCACATGCAGCAGACGCAACGTATTCTCCTACTTCATACATACAGCTGACTTATTTACATGCAGAACTAAACTATACAGCTTATACTTCTTTTCTCTGACTCTACATTTACACCTTCAGCCTCTGACTACTATATGTCACAAAAACAAATCTCTGTATGCAAAAAGTATCTTACTTTTGCTCTACAATTTGTGTCTCTTGAAAATACTCATTTGTTAGTGTCTTTCTTGCATTGGGTTTCTTTGTAAAAACTTCTAAATATTGTTCTCTTATTAAATTTTTGTTTTTGTGAAATTCTCTAAAGACTGAATAATCTCCAGATATTGTTCTCTGTAAATGTTCTTCCTAACAATTAATGTACTTTTTCTGGATCTTTTCTCCGGGGCCTCTGCTGAAAATGGGCTATCACCCAGTCGGCCTATCCTGGTAAACAAATGTAAATAAATAAATTTGTACTGTTTCAGTCTTTTATGTTAGCTAAAGGTGCTCTTAGCAGCACCCGCAATGTGCCCATAGTAGACTTTTTCTGCAATTCATACTGAGTTACACATATCAGTAGCATAAAAGAGAAAAACTGCAAATTCTTTTTATGAGACCTATTGCTTCTACTACTACTGGAACCATCTGGGTATCTTTCTTCCACATTGCTCTAATTTCTGCTGCAAATCTTGTAATTTTCTGACTTTGTATCTCTCTGTATGTAAGACAATGTAATCACTGCTGGCAGAAATTTCAGTGATCAGATCTTTTCATGGACTGCTACATCTGGTATGATTGCATCTATTTTCTGAATTGTTGGTAATGGGTAATCCCATGTGATTTAAACTTCATCATTCTGTATAATGCTTTGTGGCTGATGTTTAAAATGCTTCTCCTCTACTTCAGTGTTGTAATGTTTGCACAATCCCAGAATGTAGCAGTCTTGCCACACTATTATGCCTTTCAGTATACAGGCCTGTGCCACTAGTGCATGACACCCATCAAGATGATATGCCACTGTTTCTGCATTTCACTGTTTCTCTTACATGTTCAAAAGACTTTGTAAATCAATGTGTATGTAAGTCCACTATCCTGAGTCACCAACAATAACCTTTTATCTTTTCGTTTAAATTCACCTCTCCTTAACCATCCCTGCATCAAATCCTGATCACCATCAGGTTGTTCCAGGAGTTTTCTGTGTTGCCACTATATTTATGGCTTTCCCACATTTCTTTCCTTCTAATATGATCCTTCTCCTTATGTTCTTTCTTTTGTTTTTTTTTTTTTCCTTGACACATTCAGTTCGCATGTGACTTTTGTCTAATTCTGGTTTGATTTCCCTTCCACTTCATAGGTTGTCTGATGAATCTCTACATTCCCAACGAAGGCAGAGCAGAAAGCGTTTATCGTTTGTCAAGGGGATTCAATTCTTATATTTTTAACAGAACTTCCTAGCAGTGGTTTCTAATTACATGTGCTATTAAAAGGAATTTTTTAATGTTTATGTGGTGGTGAAGTTAATTTTTTCTTTTAATTTGTTGCGCTTACTCCTTATCACCTTTAGCAGTTACAAGACACCAAGACTCCATTTGTTTCTCAGTGGTAGTGGTCTCTCAATGCCCTATAAACCTGAATAAGGTTTATTTTCAAATATCTATATGAGACACTGATATTTTAATTGTTCGTATGTTCCTACACATTAAGATTCTTTTTACATGTATGTGTGTGTGTGTGTGTGCGTGTGTGTGTGTGTGTATATATATATATATATATATATATATAGATAGATAGGAGGGATAGTTAATCTTGACTTCTTGTAATTTTTATCTCACACCTATTTATTATTAAGCTGTTGCTTACAAAGTCACAACAGCAATCCAGTGCCTTTATAGGGTACCTACGAATGAGTATACTGCCAAAACATCTACAGCAATAAAGACTAAACCAGAAACATAGACGATTATGATTCAGTCTATGATCACAACCATGTTATTATGTGTTTGAGACATGGATGTGAAAAAATTCACCTCAGGAGCTTTGCTTTACTCTGGTCTTAAAAACAGAAGGAGGCGATTTAATATGAAAAATAGTCCTGATTTAGACAGAACAACTGGTTTCATGAATAATCACCTTAAAATCCAGCAAGACAAAACATTATTTTAAGGGATGCATGGCTTTATCTTTATCTCACCACTGTAGATTATTCTTATTAGTTTCCCACTGATCCTTCTAGAGGTTATGATTATATTTTATCATCAGCTTCACATGACTGATAATCCACGGATTCTAACTATTTGGTTCACCTTATTTCTGAATACCTATTCCTGGCTTTACAGCTTAACACTACTGATATTAAAACAAGACCTGCAATATGCCACATGGATCCCCTACTCCTAACCCCCCCGTCAGCAAATGCCCTTACAGAGGCATATATTAAAAATATCTGTACCTTGCACCTACTCACCCACCTCTGTCTCAACTCTTTTGGTGTGAATCCTTAAAACTAAACTGTGTATTCAACTAGTTAAAGCAGTAGCAGCCATAACAAAAGAGAAGAAATAAACTATGTTAGATGCGCAGACAGAATTAGCCACAGCATATGAGTTTAAAAAGACCTCTGGCTTAAATAACCAACAAATAAGTGTTTACTTTGACATACTGAACACAAGCACACCATTTGCAGTTTGCAATGACCAGTTCTGCTCTTGAATTTACATATTACTGGTCAAAGGACACAAAATGACCCACTTTAATTCAAATACTACCATAAATCAGGATAAGGCTTAAATCCAGGTTTCTCAAACTTTCTTTACTCCCATTGCCATGCTCCAGTACTATAATGAATGTAATGCATTTCATATGATCCGCAAGAAAACATCTTAAGACAAATATCCAAAATCTGAGTTTTAGCATGGTACTGTCACTACAACTCCTACTAGGAAGCTATACAGAATTTGCAACCTTCCAGCCTGTGCATTTTTTCCAAGCTTCATCTTCAGACTCAAACCTTGCAAATTGAAAGCAAATTCCTCAAAACTCCCTGTGGATATTATATGTACAGTATGACCAATTTAAAGCTGTGCCAGTTCAAAGTTCCAATGAATTTCCATATATATTTTCTTTCCACAACTTTTCAGTTACATCCGAGAAGTTTCCATTCCATTTCCTAAGGTGCTCTTTCAGTTTTTTGTTCAATGCAATACTCCCTCAAACTTTGTTAATGACCAAACATAGTGACAATGCTCTCTTTGTACATTATTCCACTCTGTTAATGTCCTCTGCCTTAGAGATTGGTCCTTTGTTTACCTTTTCAAATAATTAAACCTATACATGAACTTTCAAGATGGCTGTCTGCCTGTGAGGAGTGACTTCTGCTCAGTCTGGTTCTGCTATTATTTTTCTGCTACATAACCTTGCCCATTTTGCTTGAATTTTACTTCAATTGATGTTTCTGCATATTGAGTGTTTCACATGCACTTTTACTATTTTCTGGTTAGGAATCTCACTTTTATTCATCTCAGGCTTCTAAAAATGCTACAAGTTCCATGATGCGAGGGAAGTAAAATCAAAAAAGTTGTAAACCTACAGGTCAAGATGACAAAGAATCTACTTAATCTAAACCTAAATATGAAATAAATCTTCTGCTGGCTGAATTGAAAAGCAGCAGTGCTTCTTATCCAATTGACAACAGACAAAATATCCTCCTGGTGGAAAGAGATTCTCTGTGAGGGCGTGTACTGGCAAGATGATTATGGTCCATGGGCTGACTGTGTCTTTTAAATTCCATGACTCTATAAATTCATTCAGCTTACAAGCATGAGTGTATCAGATGTAGCTAAAAAATTAAGAAAATGACAGAATTAAAACTTGTTAAGACAATATGTCAATTAATATAGCCCAAATGTCTTTATATCTCAAGGTATCTCACAGATAAAACAGAAAATCTCAGATCTAGAAGCCAGAAGCCGTAGACTTAGACATGACCCTCCTATTTGTAGTTTACCCAAGAAGCCAGACTTGAATAATTTAACACAAAATGTTACTGTAAAATAATTTCAGTTGACTTGAGCCAAAGTTGAAAGATGGTACAGACCACAGACCATGCTCCTCTCTTCTGCAGGCCCTCTAACACTAATCTACATCACAGTACCAGTATACTGTGAAGTATTACAGCCAGTAAAAGTAATGCATCTCTTGGCATCATGGCTATAGAATAAACTTCTCATTAGACAGCCTGCTGGAATTTAAACTAGCCCAATGAAAGCTATCTACTTTCTACTAGTTTCTGACTTAAAAAGACATTCCCTTTTCCAAATGACCTTGTACAAAACACAGCTTTTTATGGAACTACTGAAATGACAGCTGTCTGACTATAATAAGGTGCGAGTTGCCTTTAAAAAGCTACTTGCTTCTATCAAACCTCATTGACTTCCTACATTTAAATTACTTCGAGTGGAAGTTTTTACAGCACGCTACACACTTTGTTTTCGTGGTTCTTCTATGAATATTGCCCTAGCATTGCACAATAGTTCTTTTGACCCATTGTTTATAATATATGCTTTTATTACTTAATATTCTGAAGTTCTTTAAATATGCTTGTCTCAACATTAAATTGGAAGTGGGATATGTTTGTATCTCTGTTTATGTACAGGAAATCCAAAATTCTAATGTTTGCTACTAGCATTTACTGATGTTTTACTCAGCCAGGAAAGGTTGCCTTTAGTTACTTTATTTACTTATTTTGATCACTTGGGTCCTGGATTTTGAGATTAGTGCACAAATGTTTTGTTTAGTTTATGATGCTAGCATGCTCCTTGGGAATTCTTAAAATGTAATTACTGTAATTTCTCTTTTTTCATGTTGGACCTGGAATGTTTCATTACTTTATTAAAACGTAGCTTCGATTTCCTACAATATGACTTCTGGTTCATGCATAGTGAGGTAGGGTCTCTACTGACCATGCATGTTCCTTGTGTATTTCTCATATACCGGTTTTCACTACATTACATTTTAAAATTCCCACACCAAACTACATTTTTTTAAAACTGTGTATTCATGGCACATGTATAACTAAGGCACTTAAAAAGTTAACACTGTATATGAGGTGATCTTTCCTTCAGCTTTCAAGTACTTGACTACATATGATTGGCTTGAAGTCTTAGCATTGTATTATGAAGATACACCTGCATTTTTGACAATTTCCTGTGCCCTGCATGCTGTAGGTATACCTTTTCTGAGCTCTAGATACAACTTAATGGGTACAATTCTTCACATTATATAAAAGTCTGCACCGTTTTCAGTTACATGCTCTGCTAACATGTTACCCTACTAGTTCCAGTCCCGTGTCTTCTTATACTTTCCTAACAGGCCATTATGTCTCCCTAGTCTTTATGATCCTTACTAAAGGAAGCCCTGGGTTAATGTTTTACCCCAGGACTGTTACAGAGTATGCCCCAACGGGTGACAGACAAGTTGCTAAATGACTTGTTGAACTCCCCCCAAAAAAGCTAGCATGGCTAATTGAAAATGAGCTGCTTGAATGTGCCAGCTTTATGTGTGAGATCAAAGTACAGTGGAAATGAGGAAATTTGCTCTTTCCCCACTATGGTGTGATCTTGGAGTTGGTATATTTAATTAGCAAGGGATATGAGAGTGAAGCCTCCAACATGGGGGATGGAGGGGGACTTGCCCATTGAAAAAAAAGAGTTTACTGTTGTTTTGTTTTTCTTTTCAACAAAGTGCATTTCTAGCATTTGTGCTCATTACTTTCTGGTTCTATATTCTGCTCTTTAGATGAAGCAATATATAACCACCCCAAAGAAAAGTTTCAGTCTTATTTACCTATTTTATTTTGTCTTGTCATGAACATTTACCTGCTAACATAATAAAACACATTTTTTACATATAAAAGGTTGGCCTTTCAGTTGACCAATTTTATTCTATGAGTCTGTGATTACCAAAATTTCAACAGCTGTACGCTCTGAAAGAACACTGCTATCTTTCATCAGTAGGAAGTAAATGAAAGCACTCGAGATGTTTCTACTAGTAGAAAGGACCAGTGTTCCAGATTCTATTTGACACTTTTTTGATTACTAACTTTTAAGATAACGAAGCATAAAGTCCTGATATATGTGGATACCAGTAGTTGTAGAGATGTTAATACCTTAATTTCAAACTCACTTCACATTTTATCCTTGTTTGCACAACATAAATGTCATTTTGATCATTCTTTTTTATGACAACTACTCCTGTATATACTGGGATTAATAACACTAATAGTGATCATGGGATCATAAGAAGTTACTAGGCTAATGGCCCGAGGGCCCTTACAAGCCTAACCAAATTTACCCTTGTTACTACAAACAGCACCTATTGCCCCTGTCCAACAGGGACACAGTTGTTACCTCTGGGGTCAATTTACCCACCTATTCATGTACAGGGCCGCATACTCTGTTGTAACAACTGAAGCAGCAAACATTACTGAATTCAAAGTAGGAGGTCAACTTGACTGAAAAAAAAATGGAGTAAACACCTTCATGATTGTATATTTACAGAGACTTAAGCAAAACAGTTTGACTCCACAAAGGAATACATAATTTGTGCTAGTAATATTCAGGAAACTTCATAAATTCAAATTAAACTGGACTATTTTGAAAAAAGCATTATTTAAACTGGACCTAAGTATAGCATAAAGAGGAGATGAAATTAGTTATAAGAAGTGTGAACCTATAGTACAATTGCACATGTTATAAGGGGGATAGGACAAACCCAGATGCATACGTACAGAGTCAGACCCATAGGTGTATGCCATTGTTGTAGAAAAATAATGGAAAATGTTACTTTGAATAAATTATTGCTAGAATTGGAAAGGTTTGGCCTTGAAATATATATCATCATGCATATATTGAAAATGTCTATAACTACCTATAACATAATGTTGTATAATAATATAATAACAACTAGAAAGCTACATGTGCTTTGGTATAATTTATGTAGCTATATCTTCAGACATAGATTAAAAAGTGAATATTTAATATAGCAAAACAAAGGTGGACCACCACATAAAATGAAATAGATAGACTTTTAATGCCAAAAATAAGCGTTTTCACGTACCATCAATGTACGCTTCATCAGATCTTAAAACACAACCAGTAAAAACTCATTTTATATACAACAGCAGAGTAATTAATCATATTCAATCAATTAATTAATTAATTAGTTGACAATTCATTAAGATTTTCACAGTGTTAAGATTTCAAGCATTTTAAAACCCCATTTATATTACAATATAAAGCAATGGCATGGCAATGCATAATAAAGAATAACACAGACAACTAGCCGATAAATATATGGAAATAAATGTATGTGTGTAAAGCATATAGACAGCATACATCTATAAAATATAAAAATAAAATTTAATGTAAAAAAAAAAATATATATATATATATATATATATATGTTTAAACATAAGGACATAAACTATAAGATAGTGTGAACTACTTTAAGCTACGAGCTTCAAGAACAGGTTTTATCGTGATGAATTGATTAAGACCTGGTGTTTGATGTGCACATAACTTGAAAATCCATTGAAGTTCAATGGTCTCCAAATAATTCATTTTATTCCCTCCTCTCTTATTTGGGACTACTAACTGCAATACTCTAAATGTAAATACATGCCCCTCATTCATCATAATATGTTTAGCCAAAGCATTTAATGGATTCTGTTTCCTAATGTCATATAAGTGATTGTATATTATACCATGATCCCCCCAAAACGTGCACGCTGATTGGCCAGCGTGCCCGTTGTAAATCGAGTTATACTAATGGAAAAAGGTCCGGTCGCCCGGACTTTTTTCCATTAATATAACTCGTTTTTTTTAAACACTGTCTCGCTATGTTAAATGGGTTTAACATAGCGAGACAGCTTTAAAATAAGCAACGGAGATCTCCGTTGCTTATTTTAAAGCTGTCTCGCTATGTTAAACCCATTTAACATAGCGAGGCAGTGTTAAAAGCAACGGAGAAAGCAAGATCTCCGTTTCTTTTTTTAGTGTCTCGCTATGTTAAATGAGTTTAACATAGCGAGACAGTTTTAAAATAAGCAACGGAGATGTCCGTTGCTTATTTTAAAACTGTCTCGCTATGTTAAACTCATTTAACATAGCGAGACACTAAAAGCAACGGAGATCTTGCTTTCTCCGTTGCTGCTCACAGCTCTGATGTACTGCGCAGTACATCAGAACTGCCGCGGATGCCAGACATCTGCGGAAGGGCAGTAAACAGGCATTATACTATGCCATTATTTAAGAAAAGTAACAGTTTCTTTTCTTAAATAATGTCATGGTATAATAGCAATAACCCACTTCTGGGTGTGGGTAATGCTAAATTTACCCACGGTTGGCTTTGTTTGGTCCCTCGGGCTTCGCCCTCGGGACCAAACCACGCCAACCGTGGGTAAATTTAGCATTACCCACACCCAGGCGTGGGTTATTGCTATATTCTATCTTTTAGTCTTCTTGTTGTCAGGCCAACATAAAAGGCCTGGCATTGTTTACAGGTTGCCAGATATATAAGATTAACATTATCACAAGTTGCAGAAAACCTAGATATGAACTTAAAATTCAGAGTGAGGTGTACGAACTCTTGAATAACACTAATCGAGTCACAAGAGCTACATTTACCTCAAGCAAATGTGCCATAGACCTTCACTTTATTGCATGGTTGCCTAGTGTTTTTAAGGCTATAATCAGAACATAGCAGTCTCTTAAGATTTCTACTATTCCTATAAGTGAAGCTTGGTGTTTCACCCACCAATTTATTGATATCAAGATCTATTGTGAGTACATGCCAATTTTTACGCACAGTTCTCATTATCTCTTTATTATCATTGGTAAATCTTGTTGTAAAGGTCACCTTTTGATCACCTTTAATGCGACTAGCACATCTCAAACCTTTAATTCTAGTGTAGACCAATGCATCTCTGCAAATGTTCTCTTAGGAATAATAGATTCTCTCAAATTCTTAACCATAGAATGATTATAGCCTCTTTCAACAAAGAGGTGTTCCGGCAAGTCAGCTTGTGCAGTTAACTGTGTAATTTCTCTGCATAGCTTGGTAAGTCTAATAAACTGGCTCTTGACTATATTAGGAAATATAAACCGTGGATGCATGCTGTTAAAATGAAGTAATGTATTCTTCCAGCATGTCTTCCTATATAAGTTAGTAGTTAAATTTCCGTGTAGATCTTTAGTAATCGTAATATCAAGGAAATTAATTTGAGAGATGGAAAATTCCATTGTAAATCTAAGGAAGTCAGTGGTAGATTCCAAATAGTTAAAGTCATTTAATTCATCAACGGTACCATTCCAAAAGAATAAAATGTCATCTACAAATCTCCTATACATTAAAATCTGTGTGTAGAAGACAGTATTAAAAAGATGTTTCTTTTCCCAGTAATAGACTACCAAGTTTGCATATGTGTTGGCACATGGGGTGCCCATTGCAACACCCCATTTCTGTAAATATAATTGATTATTAAACATAAAAACATTATTATTTAAAGTAATATCTAATAAAGTACAAATTAGTATTTGTTCATCATTAGTAAAATCAGGGACATGATTTAATAACTCTCAAATAGCCTCTGTTCCATAATCATTAGGAATCAAGGTAAACAAGTTTTTTACATCTAAGGTGACTAGTAGGCATGTGTTGGATAGACCTTCCATAAATAGAGAATCAATTGTATCAATTAATTGGTAGGTGCCCTTCAATATAGTATTTCCTTCATTAATGGACTAAGTGTTTTTTCTATATAAATTGATATGGTTTCTGTTATCCATCTCTCACCTGCCACAATAGGGCGCATTGGTAAAGGTGAGACTTTCTTATGTACCTTAGGTAGGCCTTTTATATAAGGTACCAGAGGGTATTCTATTAGAAAATAGTTATATAGATCAAAATTGATCTGTCTGCACATCAAGAGGTCAGATAAATCATCATATATCTTGTTTGTTAATTTATCTAATGTGGCTTGATCTATCTTGAGATAAGTATCAGTATCATGTAGCATTTCAGTCATACTATCATAATAATCCTGGGTGTTAAGCAATACTATCCCCCCCCTTATCAGCTGGTTTTATAGTTAATTCTGTATTACTACTCAAGGCTTGTAGAGAACGCCATTCTGCATTGCTTATATTAAAATAGCAACATCTGCGTTTTGAAAAATAAGCATAAAAGTCTTTTTCACATAACTTCACAAAACAGTCAACTACATTAGGCAACATAGGTATAAAATAACTTTTCTGTTTAGGACAAAATTTCAGATCTGTTAATAGAGTAGTTTGCTTATTATTATACAAAAGTTTTAAGGCAACAGTACGTCCAAACACTCGTAAATCAGTAAGCAACTCACTTAAACAACTGTTCTGCGATGGAATAAAAGTAAGGCCTCTATTTAACAGAGATAAATCAGTTGAATTAAAGTCAAACCTGGAATAATTAAATACAAAGTCATTTAGTCCCTCATTCGGCGTCTCTGTTTGAAGTTTCCACCTGAAAACTTCCTTTTTCTGCGGCCACGGCTGTTTGACCTGCTTCTGGACTGAATGCGCGTTTTCACTGGAAGCGGTAAAAAACAATCCATGTTCCCAGTAGGTTGTTTTGGTCTAGCTCCCATAAAATGTTCATTATGATTTGTAGCAAGAGCTTGTTGGTTAGGTGGTGGAGTATCTCTCCACGTAACAGAATTCAACTCATCTGTTCTACGTGGTGACGAAGTCAAAGCGATAGCTGCATTCATATCAGCTGTTAACGCAGTGGGAGCACTTAAAGGAACAGTAACATTATCAATGTGCGCATTTTGTGACTGAGACATATTAATGTTCATATTTTCTTGAGTCAGACTAGTAATAGCATTTTTCGACCATACAAAAACTTGGCCAGTTGTAAAGTCCTTCTAGTCATGTTGTAGCTTGCGATATTTTATTTGTTGCAATTTATCGCTATACATGACTATTTGAGAATACATACTTTCAAGTCTCCTTTCAAAAGATTCACCTTTGAATCGGTCATGTAGATCTTTATTCAAAGCCTCTACTTTCCCTATCAGTTCAGTCTCAAAAGGTGAGAAATAATCAATAAGGAGTTTGATATAGTTGTTAATTAATTCAATGTTTAGTTTCTGCCACCTCTTTAACAGCTCATGGTGACTATTGCCATAAGAGGGCATCCAAAGCACTTTCATGCCGCGAGGTATAACATGGAAGTGGAGGCAAGCTTCCATGTGTCTCCTCTGCCAAGTGAGTCTCTGTAGTTTATAGAGATGGTTCTCCAATTCTTTGATTAATGTATTGACATCATTTAAGTTCTCTATAGTACCTGTATTAGGTGCTGCTGGTGGTAATTGCAGCTCCAAGTTAAGTAAGGGATTAGTCCATTGTTCAGTAATAGAAATCCATTTCCACTTCAGGTCTCTTGCTTCAGGATTATAATCCAGTTCAATTGGAACAGGATGCATTGTGTGATAGTAGCGTAACAAAATAAATCAGCAAACAAAGATGAAAATAATAAGAAACGCTACTATCTGAAGGTCCGACTCGATGAAAATTCAATGTTGTAAAACAAAACGAAGGTGGACCACCACATAAAATGAAATAGATAGACTTTTAATGAAAAAATAAGCGCTTTCACGTACCATCAATGTACGCTTCATCAGATCTTAAAACACAACCAGTAAAAACTCATTTTATATACAACAGCAGAGTAATTAATTATATTCAATCAATTAATTAATTAGATTAATTAATTAGTTGACAATTCATTAAGATTTTCACAGCTTTAAGATTTCTTATTATTTGTATCATTTAATATAGCACATAGAGACTGAAACTGTGGCTTCATTTAAGGAGATTAGTGTATGGGTAGATGCAGTTTTAAGTTTGTCTGTTCATATCAAACAACTGGTTAATAATAATTAGAAAATTGTAGCCTGCTTATAAAAAAAAATTACAAACTATAGGAAATCAGAAATCATTTATAATTCACATTAGATCCAAATTACAGTTAAGAATAAAAAATAAAAACCTTATATGAAAACTAGCATGAGTAAATTAAAAAGAGTACATAAGAAATATAACAAATACATCCATGGATGTAAAAGTTTAGGTCATCATAAAAAATTGAAATATCTGAAGTTGTATAGTGTCTGATATACACATTTAAGAGGAGACTGTACTCATACAGTATTTAGGAAAAAAAGCTACTCTGAGAATGCTTGGGTTTATCGAAGAGTAGTACAGAATCATCAGACAACCTCTGTAGAAGCTTATATAGGAATGAGAAATATAACAACTGGTATGCTGACAGAGTAGCTGATACCTGGAATAGATAACCAAATTATACTAAAACTAGCACTAATTTAGATACTTTTAAGAACAACTTTGACACTTATTATGCAGTTGACTGTATGGTTTACTAGCACACTAGAAAGACATTAATTACTCCTGTCTGAAATGTCTTTACATCTGTATTTAGTGAAGGAAATATTCACAGTGTAGTAATAAGGTTGACCTTTTCGATTTTCTAGTATGTTTCTAGATGTCACTATTATTAATCACCTATAACAGTTTAGGCTAATTAAACAATTTTATTGAAATTAGATTAAGTACATAAAAACAGGATATGGTTGATCTTGGAGAGTATGTTGAGTAGCATTAGTTTTACACATTTGCATATAGTTATGGCAGCTGTATAATAGAATTACTCTTCATTAATTTTAAACCAAATGTGTTCTTAAAACACATCTTAATACAAAATTAATATGGGTTAGGCCTTGGGGGGATCTGAGGTGTTTTCTTTTTTACTCTACGCCATCTTGTATAATAATTTCTGCTGCCAAATGTTTAGTTTATGACTGTTACATTTACAAATATTATAATGTTATCCTAAAATCTCCTACTATAATTTATACTTGCCTATAGCTGAGACTTAAACATGTGATGTTGAAGCTTCTTTCGTAGAAACTTTAGAGTTTTCAAAACAGTTTTACCAATCTGATATCACCTTCACATAAGAAAATAAATTGTTACAAAATCAATGGGACGTGATTAACAAGAATCATATACATATAATAATTGCTACTGGTAATCACAGAAATAAATATACTGTTTGCTGCTATAGTCAAGAAATCTACACTATAATAATTGTTAGTGCAGACTCAGTCTCAAGAGGAAGATTTGGCTACCTCAATTTTAAGATTACTAAATAAGGCAGTATTTTTTTTTCTTTGTCTCTAACCATTGTTCTCTGTTCTCTGGGTATTGTGCTCTGAGCAAACCTACTTAGAGTAAAAAATCACTTATTTCCAAGTATGTTTACTAAACTTTATATAATGCTAGCAGGACACTGGAATACTGTTGTCAATTAATTGAAAGACAGACAATTCAAGGCTATACATTTTAATACAGATATATCTAAAATAATACAAAATATGATGGATATTTCTAAAATTCTTAATCCATTCAGATGCACTGGATCAGATAAATAACTTTCTTACTACTCATCAACAGATAAGTCTTGTTATAAAACTGTCTTTTTTTCTTGTGCCTTGCTGGCTTTTCTTTATAATCATTGACTGTATAATTCAGTCAAGTTTTTTCTTGGCTCACTCTAAGATCATGTTTTACACTGATTTTAATAAACTAAGGTACAAAGAATGCTTTGCAATTGAACATTATATCCTAGATTCTAGACCACAGTAAGGTTCTTGAATTTGTTAATCAGAGACTAGATATATTTGTGCTGCAACCTGACTAGTTTCATTTACATCTGGATGGATAGAGAGAGGCCCTCTCTTAAAAAAAAAATCATGGTTACTTTATATTTCAAGAATCTTACAGAAAGAAGAAAAAAAAAACAAAAAGGAAAATAAGCTATTGAAAAATAAATGTATTAAAAAAGACAGCTCCTTAATAATTATGATACAGAAATGTAAATGAAAATTAAAAACTGCAGTCAAACTTAAAAATCAAACTCGGCTCTAAACTATTATAAAGCGAAGGAAGAGTACCACCTAACTACTCTGAGCAAGCATGTATGCCATCAAAATAGGTAGATTTCATCATAAAATAGAAAACTCCTCTTACAAAATATTGTTCCTTATGTTTTGAAGGCAATATAACAAATGATTATAATTATGTTCTAGAATGTTTTCTTCTGTAGTGTCATATCTGAATAACTCCTCTGCATGAAAGATTAATATGTACTACCAGGATTTCTAGTTAGACTCCTTACATCTTCAAGCAAATCTGAGTGCCCAATTGGATAAGGCAGAGGTATATAATGGTAATAAATAGTCAAATACAAATAAATGCTCAATCCTGATGGATTTAGTTTTGGATTTTTACAACATATTTAGCTCTGAATTGTCAGACTAAAATGTTCAATAGCTATAAGCTATGAAAGTCAACCACTTTCATACACAAATTACCTTGTACCCACCATGCCCACTTTATCTATGTAAACTTCAGATGCTTGACTGCAACCCAATTAAGAATAATAATGGTATATTAATTTATTCTTCACACAAAGATACTTACTCCAGTGAAGTCACAAGCTCATGCACAGACTGTCTTGTACCCAACAAAACTAAATTACAGGCTTTGTACACTTCAGATGTCTGACTATGACTAAGTAAAAAGGTAATAGCAACAGAAATGTATTTCAACTTTGCTTTGCGATTCTTTCAAAAATGTATAGTCTGCATAGCCAAGGGGCAAGTCAATTTCAAGAAAACAATGCTATGTACCCACTGCTGCCACTTTATAGTTTGTGCACATGTTGGATGATCACAATAATATACCCACCATAGCCACTTAATAGTCTGGGCATATTTTGTATGCCTGCTTTTCATCATATGAAAAACAGTGCCCACAGTACTGTATTCCAACTTGTTTCTCAGTTTACACAAATAATTGTAATCCTGCTTTTCATCATATGAAAAACAGTGCCCACAGTACTGTATTCCAACTTGTTTCTCAGTTTACACAAATACTTGTAATCTTGCTAGGCTAAGGGGTTAGTCACTTTCTTGCAAAAATTGTTCTGTACCAACTTCAATCTAGAGTCTGTGTACACTCCAGATGTCTAGTTGTGATTAAGTTGCCTCTCGTAAAACATCCACTCTGCTGTTCTCTATGTCTGGATAGTCATCATCATCTTTCGGCCGTTCCCATTACGGGTCGCCACAGCGGATCATCTGTTTCCATTTCTTCCTGTCCTCTGCATCTTGCTCTGTCACACCAACCACCTGCATGTCCTCTCTCACCACATCCATAAACCTTATCTTAGGCCTTCCTCTTTCCCTGTTACCTGGTAGCTTCATCCTTAGCATATTTTTCCCAATATACTCAGCATCCCTCCTCAGCACATGTCCAAACCAATGTAATCTTCCCTCTCTGGCTTTGTCTCCAAACCTTCCAACATGGGATGACCCTCTAATATACTTATTCCTCATCCTGTCCACCCTCATCACACCCAGTGCAAATCTTAACATCTTTAACTCTGTCACATCCAGCTCAAACTCTTGCCTTTTTGTCAATGCCACAGTCTGCAACCCATATAACATAGTCGGTCTCACTGCCCTCTTGTAGACCTTCCCTTTCACTCTTACTGGTACTCATCTGTCACAAATCATTCCTGACACTCTTCTCCACCCACTCCATCCTGCCTGTACTCTCTTCTTCACCTCTCTTCCAAACTCACCGTTACTCTGAACTACTGATCCCAAGTATTTAAACTCATCCACCTTCACCACCTCTACTCCTTGCATCCTCACCATTCCTCTATCCTCCCTCTCATTCACACACATATATTCTGTCTTAGTCCTGCTGACCTTCATTCCTCTTCTCTCTACAGCATATCTCCATCTCTCCAGGGCCTCTTCCACCTGTTCCCTACTCTCACTACAGATCACAATGTCATCTGCAAACATCATAGTCCACGGGGACTCCTGTCTGATCTCGTCTGTCAACCTGTCCATCACCACTGAAAATAAGAAAGGGCTCAGAGCTGATCCTTGATGTAACCCCACCTCCACCTTAAAAGCATCCATCACTCCCACTGCAGACCTCACCGCTGTCACACTATCCTCGTACATATACTGTACCACTCTTACATACTTCTCTGACACTCCTGACTTCCTCATACAATACCACAACTCCTCTCTAGGCACCCTGTCATATGCTTTCTCTAAGTCTACAAAAACACAACGCAACTCCTTCTGACCTTCTCTGTACTTCTCCATCAACACTTTCAGAGCAAACATCGCATCTGTAGTACTTTTTCCCGCCATGAAAGCATACTGCTGATCACTAATCATCACGTCCCTTCTTAACCTAGCTTCCACTACTCTTTCCCATAACTTCATGCTGTGACTGATCAATTTAATCCCTCTGTAGTTACTACAGCTCTGCACATCACCCTTATTCATAAAAATCGGTACCAAAACACTTTTTCTCCATTCCTCAGGCATTCTCTCTCTTTCTAAGATTTCATTAAACAATCTGGTTAAAAACTCCACTGCCATTTTACCTAAACACCTCCATGCTTCCACAGGTATGTCATCTGGGCCAACAGCCTTCCAATTCTTCAGCTTCTTCATAGCTATCCTTACTTCCTCCTTGCTAATCCATTGTACTTCATGCTTTACTATCCCCACATCATCCAACCTTCTCTCCCGCTCATTCTCTTCATTCATCAACCCCTCAAAGTACTCTTTCCATCTCCTCAACACACTCTCCTCGCTTGTGAGTATGTTTCCCTCATTATCATTTATAGCCTTTACCTGCTGCACATCTTTCCTAGCTTGGTTCCTCTGTCTAGCCAATTGGTGCAGGTCCTTTTCTCCCTCCTTAGTGTCCAACCTTTCATACAATTCTTCATATGCCTTATCCTTAGCCTTCGCCACCTTTCTCTTTGCCATGAACCTCATCTCCTTATACTCCTGTCTACTTTCCTCATCTCTCTGACAATCCCTCTTCTTCTTTGCCAATCTCTTTCTCTGTATACTCTCCTGTACTTCCTCATTCCACTAACATGTCTCCTTGTCGCCCTTCCTCTGTCCAGATGTCATACCAAGCACCTTTCTAGCTGTCTCCCTTACCAGCTCTGCTGTAGTTACCCAGCTATTTGGTAACTCTTCACTGCCACCCAGTGCCTGTCTTAACTCATCCCTGAACTCCACCTCACAATTGCCCTTTTTCAATTTCCACCATTTGATCCTTGGTGCTGCCCTCACACTCCTCCTCCTCTTCTTGATCACCGTCATCCTATAAACCACCATCCTATGCTGCCTAACTACACTTTCCCCGGTCACCACTTTACAGTCTCCAATCTCCTTCAAACTGGCCCTCCTACATAAGACATAATCCACCTGTGTACATCTTCCTCCACTCTTGTATGTCACCCTATGCTCCTCCCTCTTGTTAAAATACGTATTCACCACAGCCATGTCCATCCTTTTCGCAAACTCCACTACCATCTGACCTTCTGCATTCCTTTGTTTAACACCATACCTACCCATCACTTCCTCATCCCCTCTGTTCCCTTCACCAACATGCCCACTGAAATCTGCTCCAATCCTCACTCACTCATGCTTGGGTACAGTCATCACCACTTCATCCAATTCACTCCAAATTTTTTCTTTCTCATCCATCGCACACCCAACTTGTGGAGCATATGCACTAACAACATTCATCATTACACCATCAATTTCCAGCTTCATAAACATCACTCTATCTGACACTCTTTTCACCTCTAAAATACTCTTAGCATACTGTTCCTTCAGGATAACTCCTACACCATTTCTCCTCCCATCCACACCATGATAAAACAATTTAAACCCACCTCCGATGCATCTAGCCTTACTCTCTTTCCATCTGGTCTCTTGCACACAATATACCAGCCTTCCTTCTATCCATCATATCAGCTAGCTCTCTCCTTATACCAGTCATACTGCCAACATTCAAAGTTCGACCCTCACTACCACAGTCCTACCCTTTCTCCTCTCTTCCTGCCTTCAGCCAAGCCTTCCACCTCTTCTCTTCCTTCGGCCAACAGTAGCCTAATTTCCACCAGCACCCTGTTGGCTAACAGTACTGGTGGCGGTCGTTGTTAACCCGGGCCTCGACCAATCCAGTATGGAAATATTTACTGGTGTCCACATTAAATTATTTGGCGAAGTTTTACACGGGATGCCTTCCTGACGCAACCCTCCCCATTTATCCGGGCTTGGGACTGGCACAAAGAAAGGCACTGACTTGTGCATCCCCAGTGGCTGGGTTCTCTATGTCTGGACAGTACCAAACTGAAAATCAACATATTCTGACAATTTAATTCCAAGACTAAGAACTACAGTAAATTCAAGATTATTTGTTGAATCAGAGCTGAAACAAAACAATCTCTGATGATTCAGATTACCATATAATGCAATATGTGTGGGTCATGAAAGACAGCCTTTGGAACACCATTTTGAGACCCTGCTATAAATCTTAACTTCTGTAACTGTGGATATTAACATTTTGCATTATGAATTTCTATCAGTTTTTTTTTAATTTAGAGTGTCTTCAGTAAAGACCAAATGCAGATCTATCACCATGGACATATTCTTTTTCTTAAGGGATTTTTTATCCAAACACATATTTTCTTTATGTATTACTACCATTAAAATATTCAAAAATGTTGACTTCAAGTCTTTTTTCATTCTTTGGACAATCATTTTGTTTTCTACTTTCTGTTACTTTTACTTGCCTATATTCTAGTCCTTTAACTTGCAGATGTATTAATAGGATTTTCTACAACTATCTCACTCGGAAGTGGAACTAGACTATGCTGTCATTTGTCACCCTATCTTTTTTAATTTATACATAGAGCCCTGCCTGATAAATCTAAAACTGACTACTTTTATCCATTTTCTAAATTGTAAAGGGTACTTTACTACTCTGCGCAGCCTTTGGGGAAGATATTACCACCTAGTTTCATGCTCTATTTTTAAAACGTGTTCTTATTATTCTAAGAGTGGCTAAATCTGAATAAAACTAGATCTGAATAAAACTATTTCATTCCCACTTTTCTGTGGCTGCAGTTCTTTAAATTATTTTAATTTATCTGGACTAAAATGTTAAACTAATTTAAAGTATCACTTTCTCCTAAAAAAACTTATCTAATAATCAAAATAATATTACTAAGTGTGGAACACCATTTGATATAAGCATATGGGAAGCAATGACGTTTTCTTTCTTATTCAAGGCACTTCTACTAAACTGAGCATCTTCTCTATATTATGTTTTGGTACATGCTTTGTGGTAGGCCATATTCAAGAAATCCTTTAAATCAATACACACAAAAAATGGAAATGTATCTTGTTTCCTAAGTAGATCAGAATATTTCCTTATCAAAGCCTAAAAATGTCATAAACTATATGTAATGTTAAACTGATAAACTATATGTAATGTTAAACTGAATAATAACTAAGGCAGAAATAATGTTTGCATAAGGCATGAAAATATTTGTAATGTTTGTTTTCTCTTATATAATTGTCCAGTATGTGAATAAAGATATTAAAAAATGATCCTTTCTAATTTTTCATTAAAAGTTATTTTAAACCATATTTCCTAATGTTAGCCAATTTCTACAAAATTAACTAAATACACTCCTTATTTCCTTTATGCAGCCACTATCTAGTACCACAAATATTTTAGTGAAAGGCAAAAATAACTGGTCTGATTACCATCTGCTTGACTTTCTTATTGGTGTAGATTTCCTTGTTAAACAGTTTTATATAACTTTTATATCATTTTTATAAATCTCTGATTGTTTGCCAATATAAATATTATCCAGATCACATTGCATGTGATCTTGGAAAAATACTGTATTTGATAAAAATAAGTATTCTGACTTTTCTTTGTGACACAAACTCCTCTACCTCCCACAAAAAAAAAGATGTTTCTTCAACTTATGCAAAGGAAATGCAATTCCTGCATGATGAACACACTTTTTACTCGTCAGATTTGGTAAATTCTGATTCAGAACTAAATGACAACAAAAATGCCATCATTTGGAAGAACACATTACTTCATGTGCCTTTCAAAATTTATACTGCACTAAACTGATGATCTTTTGTTATGCCAACCAAAACAGGTTTCTTATACGCTACCTGCATATCATCTTGCTGACTGTGTGGTACCAATGGTGCAGATATCCTCCTCACCTTTTTTGTTTGGTTGGTTTTCTCCTCTTAAGATGTATGGTTTTACATAAATATGAAATTTGAATCTCTCTTCTTTTACAAAAGCTGGTCATGTCAACAGTCAAAATTTAGAGAGTGGACTGTATAAGGCTAATAAGGACAATTGTATTTTGTTAGTGGCTTTAACTACAAGAGTCAGTTTTTATATAAACACTTACAGGACTAACTTTAACTCATTATTTTGTATACGAGTATAATCAGGAGAACAGAGTTCCTATGTACCCTGTAACAGTATGTTCATCTTCACAGGGACCTCCCTGTACTCTTGTAACAAATACATTTGTGTTTTCAAAATCTAATTTCTAAAGTTCTGGTACAGGTGCATACATAAAAGTAAGACAAAAAGTGATGTCTACAAGCTGACGAGATTTGCTAACTATGCAGAGTGAAATGATCAGCATGGGACACATTGTTTACAAAACGTCATGAAAACTCTAAGATATGTTCTATGTTTACATTCATAATGCAAAAATGAAATGTGACACTGTCATGTTGGGGATGGTGTGTCTAAACACTGAGTTAGTAAAAAGTGACAAACTTGGAAGGTAATAATGAAGACATAATGGGACAAATGTATTTTTGGAAAACAGTTATGATTGTTAGCTATATTATCACAACTGCATTAAATTCTTAAAAGTAGTGTGAACTACAAGTGAACAAATGGTGCCATATAATACAAAACAATCAGGCACACAATATCACCACTGATATATTTCATCTAACACAAAGGGTTTTACAGATTAAGATTGTTTTGAAATATTATAAAAATATTATATACATAATTTGCATAGATTGTGTAATATCACAAAACAATAGCATGGTAACTCCTTGCCATGCATCATTAAAAAGTTTTTGAACAGATGAACAATTCTCCTACTGATATTGTGAATCTATCTTGTACATTTACAAAGATATAACACTTATAACACTGCACGAGTAGCATTTAGCAAATAAAACATTTTTGTTTTCTACAATTACATCTACACAGAGACATTTCATACAATCACCACTGTGTAGCCCACTGCAGATAAAATAAATGTATTTACATTTGTATAATGCCTACTGCTTATCAGATATTGCAAATCATATGAAGTAGGTTTTAAGGAGGGGATTTTGGTGGAAGCAAGTAGCTTCCTGGCTTACAAGTCCTCAGGAAGCAAGGATGTTAGTCCCCTCCTGCTTACAACTGAATGAGTTAAGAAACATGTCCTTCAAAATTCTGTTCATAAATTTCTACACATCTGAAGGCATATAAGTTTTCATACAAACTCAGAAAAATATTTATAGACTGGAGGATGTTAAGTAAACTGTTACTTCAAATAATTATGGATCAGACAATGTGGATTTCATTATCTAATACTTGTATTTTATCTCAGATAGTCTTATTAGTAAGAAGTGTTTTGCTTATCACCTTATGTTCTATACAATTCACTTAATAAACATATTTACCAGTATTTGTACAGCATTACAAAATGGACAACAAAAGTGCCATAGCAAGGCATGCAAAAAGAACATTTTTCTATGTTCAGATTTTCCACGCTTAAAGGATTACAGCTGAAAACAACAAAGTGGACTGGAAGAATTTATTATTTCATAAAGAATTATGCTGGCAGTTATGTTTGGATGCCACAAGTGTACCAGGTGTAAATGAGGCAGTATCTATT
The DNA here is from genome assembly GCF_019279795.1 of Protopterus annectens. Taxonomy (NCBI): domain Eukaryota; kingdom Metazoa; phylum Chordata; order Ceratodontiformes; family Protopteridae; genus Protopterus; species Protopterus annectens. The sequence continues at coordinate 213,988,923 of NC_056743.1, read as the reverse complement.
ACTAGTGAACTGAAGTATAAGGCTTCTAAACTTTGAGTTTTGACTGCACATTTTAAAGTTAATTTTTCTGCACCCTATTTAGAGTACTTAGTGACAGAATGCTATTTTTACTTTCAAACTGGATCTTATAATATTTTATTGTTTGATTTGTTGACAGTGGTTTTCGGTGTTACAAAGTTCTACTATTGCTTTTACACAGCACAGGTTATTTTTAAATTGCACAGGTCACTAAGAATTTTGGCACTCTTTTTTTGATACATTGTTATATACTTCTTGTTTGATATAAAAAGGAGCTGTTTTAGAGTGTTCTCATGATGTTATGCCCTTTTTAGGTCATGTTATTTCTTTGTGAAGATGTCTACAATAAGTTAGATGAAAGCACTGATATTTTAACTGTTTTTTCTATAAAAGTCATACTTGGAATCTTTTGGCTGACATGATCATTTTATTTTTGGATTTTTACATATCAACAATCATGGCTGCCTTTATTATTACCAAGATTGGCTGGTATGTTTGACTTTGGAAAATATTTCACATCTATTTTCTTCACCCATTTCTTTAACATGTAAAACTAAATTTGTTGATGTGTATGGATTAAAATATTACATTTTTCTAATTAAACATTTTGAAAAAAAATAAGCCAATAAAGAATTTGCAAAACTTCAAAGTTGACAATGGAAATCCTGGAAAACTGTCTTTTAGCTCCAGGTATCAAATTCATCTATTGCCAGGCTATACACCCTTAAAAGGGATGTCACTGCAGCCTCCAGTCATCTTTCTAGGACCGTGTTCCCTACCACCAAAACCCACAAGTTATAGTTGTATAACTATTTCTATTCCCAACACCTTTTATTCTAAGAATCAGTGTCAGCACAATCTGTCATATTATCTTAAAGTTCTAGTTCAATGGTGAACATTTAACTTCTCTAGGGATCTTTGAACACTTCATAAACATAAACATATTAGAAAACATAAAAGCACTACTCAAATTATATTCTTCAGACATTTCCTATATCTCCAACAGCTCCCTGGGCCTACAGCTCAGATATATTTTAATGCAAGTGTTTTCTGCTAAATCACTTCCACTAAATACTTAGAACTGAAGCTGCATAAAAACAGATTAACAGCTCTGGCTATTCAATATCACTCAAGAACAACTAACACCTCTGAATTCTCATGTGGGGATCACATCCTCACATCCTCCCCTTATGAAATGAACAAACTCCAAGGTCCACCCAAAGAATAGAATAAATCAGTAATTACTTGGTGAAAACTCTTAAATGAACTAAAGTAACTGAATAAACACAAGAATGAGAAATTGCCAGTCTGAATGACAAGTCTCCCATTCAACCTACTGTACCTCTCAACACACTTCAAGAGTCGTAATGAAAGCTAACACTCTACCACTATCAAGTACAGTGCACCTCAACTTCACTCTTATTTTTGTATTGTTAGATTTGTGCAACTGCTAATATGGAAATATAGCTGAATAACACTGACTAACATAAGTTACAATCACTTGCAATACCCAAACCAACAAAATAAGAAATGTTGCTAATTTTAAGATACAATATAATAAATAGCTGGCCTATAATTTCGTATGTAAAACTATAAAAATGTATTGCTAAAAATGTTCTCACACAGTAGAACATATACCACATTGGCTTCTCTTAGTAAAGTAAAACAAGTTGGTGGGGAACAAAATAAAAACTTCTTAAAATATCATGAAATGTTTAAAATGTATAAATAAAATGTTTTACATACTCAAAAGTGACTAAAATATGAATTTCTCAGGGGCTTGATTTTTTTCTTCGGCTAAACATTGAAGTGACATCATTTTTGTTGTTTCGACCTGTTGTGGTTTCAAATAACTGCTTATTCATGTCATTTGGAAAAAATATCTGTCACGTTTTGATGAAGCAAAGCTTATATACTAGTGACTCAATCAATTTCTTGTGAAACTCCAGAAGAATTTTACGGAAGAGTACGTCACTGTATCTTCCATTTTTCTGTAGAGTCTGAGGAAACAGTAACAGAACTGTTAAAGTGCTAAATATATAATGGAAATGAAGGCTAAATGGAGATGCAAGGTGCATTATCATATAACATTAATATATAGTCATAAAAAAGCAAAGCAGTTAACTCCATGACAGGTTGAATTATGTTGTATTCCATTTCATCTCTTGCATGTAATCTTCCAGAAGGGACATATTTTCTCCCTAATGTAGCTGGTCCTGTAATCATCTGTTGTGTTAATTACACGAATAACATTATCCTGCAGTTCAGCCTTTCTAAACGTTACAAGGATAAAAAATAAATGTGCATTCTCTACAGAAAGTGAACATGGAAAAGGTAAGCAGGCCATTGAACACTTTATTTTTTGAGTTAGATGATGATTAACCTCATTTGTGACAGTAGTGTCAGAGGGTCAACAGGTAGAACACTAACATTTGGTATAGATGGCTGTGGGTTCAATTCCTACATCAGGTAGATCAATTGCTAACACTGTAGTGCAGCATAAAAGGCTGCTGCACCCCTGAGTGTGCTGTCCTTCAGATAAGATGTCAAATCAAGGCCCTATCTGCTTGAATTGGTGGTAGCTCAGGTAGATGTAAAAGATCCCATGGCACCTATCAAAAGAAGTATGGGAAGTCCACTGATGCCCTTGTCAAATTTACCCTAGTAGTATAAATACCATATTGGGTGTTCCGTGGAAAGACGCTACTAGCCTAGCAGGACTAACCCAGTCAATATAGGATAAATTTGTGTATAATGTTTCTGATTATTTAAACCATTCACTATTTGAACAACTCTTTCTACATTATTATTAGATGAATGAGTATATTAAATTGAGATTTCAGATAATAAAATGATTAATATGAATTGCGTTATTATTAAGGTAAAGATGAATTCCAGTTTTTGAAGTACATTGGCAGGTTTGGCAGCTTCAGCACTTGAAATAAAATGTATGATAACCATTCTAATATATTCTGACTGAACAACTGTCATACAAAATACTTATTAGTGTGTTAGATATATATTTAGACATTTATAATAGCGCATGTACACTTCTGTTGGTTAAAATATATATGTAGTAAAACAGACAATTAGATGCATGTACATTTCTGATTCTTAGCATATATACATGAGTTAAACTGCTCTTAGCTGAGAAGCAACTAAAAAAAAATAAATAAATTAATAAATAAAAGTCATTCAACTGTAAGCAATACAGAATATTTTGTGCCTGGTACAAGCTTCAAGGAGAATTACAGATAAGAAACCAGGTCCAGGGAAGATCGGAAACCAAAACAATTTCCCAACAGGAAAGACTCCCTAAAAGTTCAAGATTGTCACAGAATTCACCTTGAAATGTAGCTTATCAATAGACTGTATGACATCAGGCGAATACCAAAGTACTGACTTTGAAAGTTCCCAACAGACTGCATTAGACAGTAAAGTAGGGCATATGACTGCCGTTCTCATAGCATACACACATGGTCAGCTTCTCATAGCTAAGCTGTTAGATATCAAAAAAAAAAAAAAAAAAGAAAAACAGAACAGTTCTAGTGCATAAAAAATTAAATGAGAATAGTTAAAAGCAGTAAAGAGATGAAGTCACAAGAGTGATATGCATGTATTTTCTTTTCACCTAAAGTACACCTGTTTAAAATGCACAAGAGCAAAAGGCAGACAACAGCAAATGTAAATAATGTAAATATAAATGTGTGTTAAAACTATGAAGAAACCAAGGCAGTCAACTTGTCTGGTATGACCGTTTATTAATATAACTGAAAACTTAAATTTCAGCAAGTTACAAAACGTAATGATTCCAAAACACTAAGTGCTTTCACCCATCTCATCAGTGGGTTTCATCAGAGTAACTTCCTTTTCATACACTTCCTTAATATAACCTATCTAATTCAAATAATTCAAATTCAACAAATCAGCCACTTTTATCTAATACATATTAATGAGAATGTGGTCAAATAAATACAAGCTGTTTAAAATACAAGTTGTTTAAAATTATGCTTCAAATCCATTCTTGCTTAACACTTGACACATAGACAAAATCATTATCACAACAAAATCAATGCCACATTATACCTATACTAAACTATTATATATATATATATATATATATATATATATATATATATATGTATATATGTATATAATGTATATAAATGTATTATGTATATTAATATATAAATATAAGATGTAAAATATAAAATATAATTTAAATACAAGTATAAAATGTATTTTTTATATAAATATATATAAATATATTAAAATATATATATTAAAAAAAAAAAATATATATATATATATATATATATATATATATATTTGTATAACAATCTTTCTCCATTTTCTTAAAAATATTTATATATAAAAAAATCCCTTTATATTAAATAAGATTTGTATTTTAAAATACTGGAGATGGAGACATGTTCATTAATTCCTGGCATACTACTAGCATTGAGTCTAAGTTGCCATAGGCATTCTTTTGCTTCTAATAAATTGTTGACATCTCCCCCCTTATTAATATTGTATGGAATCCTATCTATTACAAAAATATAAATCTTTTAAAATCCTCACATTTAGTACTGTGTACATATAAAGAATTAGTAGATCTTTTGTTTTTAATGTCCCTATTGTGTTCCATTATAGGGTCTTTCAATTTTCTTACAGTTTTTCCCACATAAAATGCTGGACATGATAAACAAGTAGCTAAATACACCACCATTTTGTGTTACAATTCACATGTCCTGGGCATTTCATAGATTTATTGTAATTCTGTATCATCACATATGGACCGTCATTAATAAATCTACATGTTTTGCAAGCCCCACACTTACTCAAAAACAATGGCACTCATTCAGTTAATATTTTATCCAATGGTGTTGCCCTAAATGGGGATATTTCTTTAACTGAGACAGAGGAACAACTTTACACTCTACATTCGACCCCTGGTGCATCTGAAAATTGTCTGCCAGGCATTAACGGAGCAGCAGCAGAGGACTGTCTGTCGACTAGCAATGGTTCGGGAGATTTCATTGGAGGAAGGGTAAGTCAATCAAAGAAAGGAAACAGTAGACAGGAAGTCCGTCCTCCGAATACTAACACGAACGCTAGAGACGGTGTGTATAGTGTTGGAATTACAAACAAACAGACTATGAACATTAAGGATTTACTCTTGGCTCCTACTTTTCCAACTATGGTTCGTAGTAATAGGGATATGGGCAATTTAAATAAGCAGCTACAGGAATTCGAAAAGGTACTGAAAAATTTTAAATCTTTACAGATGGACAATGTATATCTGGAAAGGTCCTTAGAGTTAAAACCAGTGCCTAAAGGACTTCGTATTTTCAAATTACCTTTTGGTTTTGAACATGACTGTAAATTGTTTAAGGAACTAATAGAATTGTATGACAACACAGGTATGGAATTAATGAAATGAAACAGGGACTCAAAGTGTTGAAAATGAGGAGAGCTTAAATATTGAAAAGTACAAAACAAATAATAAGAGTTCAAGGTCGAACTATGTTCCAAACCACAACAAACAGGACAGGATTTTTTTAGAGGAACCCACATTAAGGAGATCCGAACGCATTCGCGATCGGTACCAGGGTCACTATCAACAACAACAAGTAGGCAGGGACACGACGAGGTACAGAACAAATTCATACTATTGAATCATAGTGAAGAAATGTTACAGAATGATGGACTGTGTGGCAACATGAGAGATGGTTGTATTGCCACAGGTCAAGAGTCTGATAATTAGAGTCATGTTCATGATGCTTATAGGAACATTGAAGTAATTGAATTTAATACATATGTCAATGAAGAAGAACAGTTTTTCTACAATGATATTAGTTTAAACAATACAATAGAGATGTTTATAATGTTCAACAATAGTGGATGGAGGATTTACAGTGTATAATTATACAGAAAAAATATTTAATAAAGATTACATTGATCTTTTTAAAAAAGGTTTTACCTTTGTCCCTAATTTTAAAACTGATATAGGTAAAATTATACTTAATTTAAAATTATATACCAGAAAATTGAATCTTAAAATGTTTTTTCTACAAATGCTAACAAACATATTCAACCGGATTCAAGCTATTTTCAATTAAAAAGAAGTAGTACATTTATACCCCCACAAAATTTGACTATTTATTTATTTGAAATGCTGTGTGACATGGAGTTTAGGAGAGTTTTGAAAAAAACAACAAAAATGCAAGACAATTTAACGGCAGCAGAGAGATTTTGTTTGAAAGAACTAACTAGCTCTGGGCAATACAGAATCATGAAACCAGACAAGGGAGGGGGGGTTGTGGTAATGACGAAAAATGATTATTGTAACAAGATGTGTGACATGTTAAGTGATTCTGACACGTACAAAAAGGTGTCAAGGTTTGAGATGAATAGAGCCTACACTAAGTTAGATTGGCAGCTTTCCGAACTATTAATGGACGGTGTTATAGACAAGGGGAAATATGACTATTTATTAGTAGAATTCCCTATCACACCGACTGTGTTTAGTATACCAAAAATTCATAAGAGTGTTGCCAACCCTCCATTTAGACCTATAGTCTCAGCCAAGGGATCTAAATTAGAGGCTGTTGCACACTATATAGACGTGAATTGTAAAAATATTTTGTCTAAATTACCACATATTCTTAAAGATTCTTGGCACTGTTTAGAAGTTATCAAAGAACACACAACCCTTATTAACAAGGATATTATTATGGTCACTATTGACATAATTAACTTGTTTTCAGTTATACCTCATGAATTGGGGCTAAGCATGTTCCAGGCAAGTCTGTCATCATTTGGTGACATGAGTAAGGACAAAAACAGAGTTATTACTGATTTAATGGAAATGGTTTTAACAAACAATTATTTCTCTATGGAGGGTGAATTCTACTGACAAAAGGCAGGTGTAGCAATGGGGGCTAGATGTGCCCCAACGTATGCAAATTTAGTTTTAGCATGGTGGGAGAGCCAAATGATTTTCACTTCCAAATTTTGGTCAAAAGTTACTTTATATTTGAGATTTTTGGATGATATTTTAATTTTTTGGAATGGTGATGAGAAAGAAATTATGGATTTTTTTAGCCTTCTTAGACACAACATCCTCCTTTTTGAAATTTACACATCACATATTTAAAAATAACTGTGAATATTTAGGTATACGACTTCAAAAAAATGATGAAGGAATAAATTCTAACATTTTCAGGAAAAAAAACTTATTCCAACTCCTTTTTACATTTTGAGAGTTGTCACCCTTATTTTCAAAAAAAGAATTTAGTAAAAGGCCAAATGGTGAGACTGTCTAGAATTATAAGTGACAATAACAATTTTTATGTAGAAATTAACAAGCTTATTGAAATGTTCACAGATAGGGGATATCCTATGTGTCTACTTATGGAGACAAAGAAATAAATAGTAACTAAAAGGAATTATAATTTTAAACCTATTTTAAAATTTGGTTTTAACAAAGTTTTGAAGGAGAAAACGAGTAACAGAGGAGAAGCATTTGTTATACCATTTAATGAAACATCTGGTACAATGGTTAATATTTTAAAGGAAGTATGGATGAATGTGTTTAGTAATAAAGTAGAAGTTTTAGACATTATTAGTAATAGTCCGAAGATCACATACAGTAGAGGAAAGAACTTAAAAGATTATTTTGAGAACAACAGCAATAGACAATCATACAATAAATCTAAGATGAGTAAGTGTGGGGCTTGCAAAACATGTAGATTTATTAATGACTGTCCATATGTGATGATACAGAATTACAACAAATCTATGAAATGCCCAGGACATGTGAATTGTAACACAAAAATGGTGGTGTATTTAGCTACTTGTTTATCATGTCCAGCATTTTATGTGGGAAAAACTGTAAGAAAATTGAAAGACCGCATAATGGAACACAATAGGGACATTAAAAACAAAAGATCTACTAATTCTTTATATGTACACAGTACTAAATGTGAGGATTTTAAAAGATTTATATTTTTGTAATAGATAGGATTCCATACAATATTAATAACAATATTAATAAGGAGGGAGATGTCAACAATTTATTAGAAGCAAAAGAATGCCTATGGCAACTTAGACTCAATGCTAGTAGTATGCCAGGAATTAATGAACATGTCTCCATCTCCAGTATTTTAAAATACAAATCTTATTTAATATAAAGGGATTTTTTATATATAAATATTTTTAAGAAAATGGAGAAAGATTGTTATACAAATATATATATATATATATATTTGTTTTTAATATATTTATATAAAAAATACATTTTATACTTATATTTAAATTATATTTTATATTTTACATCTTATATTTATATATTAATATACATAATACATTTATATACATTATATACACACATATATATATATATATATATATAATATTTTAGTATAGGTATAATGAGGCGTTGATTTTGTTGTGATAATGATTTTGTCTATGTGTCAAGTGTTAAGCAAGAATGGATTTGAAGCATAATTTTAAACAACTTGTATTTTAAACAGCTTGTATTTATTTGACCACATTCTCATTAATATGTATTAGATAAAAGTGGCTGATTTGTTGAATTTGAATTAGATAGGTTATATTAAGGAAGTGTATGAAAAGGAAGTTACTCTGATGAAACCCACTGATGAGATGGGTGAAAGCGCTTAGTGTTTTGGAATCATTACGTTTTGTAACTTGCTAAAATTTAAGTTTTCAGTTATATTAATAAACGGTCATACCAGACAAGTTGACTGCCTTGGTTTCTTCATAGTTTTATTCGTTGTTTGTTCGTTATTCAATAAACGTGTGTTAGTTAAGCCAATATCCCTTTTGTTATTTACAATATTTTGCAACTGTATAATAGCAGCAGTAGTAGCAGACAGCCCAGCGGAGAAAACATACTAATATAAAGTTGTATTGGGTAAATGATAATACAAACAGAATTCAAGGTAATTTCTCTTGTACAGAGGGACAAAAATGTAATGTTGGAAAACTTTCCTTAGACCAGAGTGTCACAGTCCAGAAAACAGCCACAGGACAAGCATAAATTAAATTTTCACAACGTGAACCAACTATATCTTTACAAAACAATACTGCAATGAAATGCTGCATACTACAGGGGAACGAGCACTCTTTCAATTTTACACTGACTGTGTAAACAGTACTGCAGAAAAGACTACAATAAAGGTACAAGAGGGAAACTTACTGGTCTGTATTAATGATTCAGTAATCACTGGAAGACAATCTTGCCTTTCTGTTATCAGATCTTTTAATAATAATCTCACAGCCAAGTTTGATCAAGTAATCAAGGTGCCATCAACATGTATGGTAGCGGGGCAAAACTACCAAAAACAGTACTACATTTTAATATCTCATTTCCTCCTGACATTACTGGTTGTAGAAGAAGGGGAGCCTGGTACAATACTTTGTTAGGGGGAATAGGGACAGGTTCGGGTACATTAAATTCAGTTGATACAGAAATACAGGCAAACATATTAAAACTGACAGGCCAGGATATTTCAAAAATAGTATATTTACAAGCACAATGGCTACCTACTATATGGACATCACAAAAGAGACATGAATTTTCAAAAGGAGTTTTTGCAACATTTTAACGATTCTTTAATTAGCAGATTAGATCTTGATGTTAATGTTACAAAATTTGTATTTTTGACTAAATGCAATGTACTTTACAGTCTCTGTATGTACAAATATAAAAAAATTCAGTCCAAATGAAATTAATGTCTAGTAATAAATATGTGTGGAAGACCACATTTAAAAAATGTATCATGAATACTAACTGGATTGAAATGTATGAGCAACAAACAGTCTGCATAGATATGTACTATACAGGAAAAGTTGCACATTATAATGTAACAAGTTCAAAAGTAATGTGTCAAGTTGTAGTTTTACCACTGGCGTTTGGGCTACCATTCTTTCCATATCAGTATTGGTTGCCCAGCTAGAGGAAATTATATTTATCATTACAACATTGGTTTTCTGTTCTTATATTTAAGTAGAGAGATGCTACTATTTTTTAATGGACCTGTGCTTTTAAATGTTAATAGGATACTAATTAGAAATGTATAAAAGAGCCATGCTGAAGGATCTCAACAGTTTGATAAAGTCTGATATGAACACAGACGAAAGCGCTTACTTCATCACTGTTGGGATTGCTGCTATTTTTTACTATTGTATTCAAGCTGAACTTTTTTATATCTTGGAATAAATGATATTCATTCTGGACTACTTGTTGTGGAGCAGTCAGTTTTATACCAAGGATTGGTTGCTTTTTTTGAGTTTTGGTGGTTGTTCCAATCCTACTGCTTGATACATTAAAAACTGTAAACTGTGACATTATCGGACGTATCGTCTGTTACACAGACAAATTATTTTATTAGTAACTGCGCATAATACAGTGCTTAAAAGTTATAGTCTGCAAAGTTTGGTGCATTAATCAGACTTTGGTTTCAGCAAGCAGCAGGTATCAGCAAGCACCAGCTTGATCATTATCATAAATAACTTTTCACAGTGTGCATCGTCACATATTAGTATAATTCATTTAAATCTGACAGAATATTTTCCTGAGGGCATGTGACAAAATGTCATCCATTTCAAAATGTCACAAAGTTGGCAAAGTCTTAAAGGACAGCTATGCCAGTTTGCTAAATGTTGTTACAAAGGCAATGCCAAAGTATTGGTTATAGATTTAGATAAAACACGCTGCATGTTAGTTTACAAACTTTTAAAGAAAATGTATAACATGATTTTTTATGTCCTCACCTTCTCCCTAAAATATTCTGAACCATTCACTTAGTACATTAAAACAATGAAATATCTCAACAATTTTCCTTAACCAAATGGTATCCTTAAGGAGCATCTTGTTAAATACCGTTTAAATGAGCACCCTCTCTATACAACTATACTTACTATTTGTAATATGTCTTGTAAAGTCATTCCTGAGTTCCAAATTAAAAAAAAATGAAGAGAAGCAAAACACGTAAAAGTAACTTGGAGATGTAAACTATTATTTTAAGATACTGAGTATAAATAGGAATTTGCAAGCTACAAAATGTTAACAAGTCTGGTTCTGTAAAATACATAACTATTGCCAAAATGGACACTTTCAAATAGAATTCAAGGCTTTTAAAAGGATTTTATAAGTTGCCAGGCAGCTGTACAGAGTCATAATCAGCCATAGCTAGTGCAAATTTTCGTGGCAAATTCTAATGACAATAGGCCATCTCTGCACTTGCTGCTAGCTGCCAAAAAATATAAAAAATCATTCGTGAACATACAAACATGTGCAACATGTGAATACTTGGCCCAGTCTCACACATATTTATATTTCTCTTAGTTCAGTTTACACAGATTTTAAGTACAACAAACTGTAGCCAGCACTCCATCTTGGGTTTGAAAACCTCTAAGTGCAACATCACTCATTCGCAATTTACTTATTTACATATAGGCAGAGCAGCGCTACTCATATTGTTGCCTTACTCATTTGTGAAGCGCTGGACAATAAATACCACCTTCAGTATCAGTATTTTGATGACAACATAAGTGCAAGTGGAATCAGACTAAATGAAGGCAGGGTCAATGCAAGGAGCAGTGCTAGAGAGTCTGTCCTGTGTGACTGAATTATGACAAGCCCTGGACATGATTAACTTCTTTGGCAAGCTCATGCCAGATCTGTCTACCATGCCACATTTACTGACACACTTGTTACAGAAAGATGTACCCCTGTCATGGGGAGATACTCAAACCCATGCTTTTTAGCAGAGTAAAATAAATGCTTACAACTGCTGCAGTGTTACTATATTATCTTACTTAATGGTTAATGCAAATGTTAATGTTAATAGCTATGGCAGCGAAAAAAAGTTGAAAGCAACATTTCTCCAATTCAAATATGATCCTTACTTGGTAAGCTATAAAATGCAGTATCAAAAGGGAAAAAAAACAGCCTAGGTCATGGTATCCAGTGGGAGTGTAAATACAGAGTTCCTGTAAACATCCTGGCTATAGCTTTTGTTTAATCCTGCAGAGAATCCAAACTCCTACATGCATGACTGACAGTCATTAACATTGTGTTTCCCTAAGGTCAGTCCACAAACCCAGTTAATAATGTTTCCAAATTAAATTAAGTGTACTACTGTAGCAACAATGATTCAATGACATTTTTACACATAATGGATAACACTGAATGATATTTTTGTCTAATCTAAGCACTCTGTTCCACAACACTGTTGGTTTGTACTGGGCACAGTACAGAACAATTCAGTAATGGGAATGAATCACTCAATAAAGGAAATTTCTAACCCCAGTATTGTTAACCTTATTCCATTTTTTTACTCCTTATAGTATCACTTAATTGTTGTGTAGTGCTCAAAAAGCCCACAGTCCCTTTTTTTACTATTTGCCTTCCTGACACATCACAAAGGTTCCAACATTTTTCACTACTCAGATCTCACACGGCTTTAGAAAGGAATATACTAGACTGCATTACTTAAGTTACACAATAGAAATTCAGCACTTTTTTTAGAATTGGTTGCTGCCCATAATGTTACATCATAACAATGTGTTTCTGAGGTAGTAAAGGACTACAAACAGCTAATATGAAACTATTTCCCAGGGAGCTAACTGCTGAAGAAATCATTACATGAAAAAGAAGGATGAGTTATAAAGCAATGTTCTATAAACAAACTGGTGAATAATCTCATATTTGTCCAGTGAAATACTGATTTTATTTATTTAACTAGACAATTAAGCACAGTAACATATTTAACAGCAGCTTTTACTTGCTTTAAGTAGTTCTTTGAAATAACAAGTGTCAGTCAATCATGGCAAAGCCTACCTTCATATCCTGCAACTCTTTTGGGGAATAAGAATCTCCTAACATCAAAGATTGAAAGAATACTGATTTCATGAACTTTAATCATACTTTGACTTAGGAATGGGGTCCATTCCTGCCATGGTATTAGAAACCCAAAAAGATCTGGAGGAATTAAAAAAGGAGTAAGAATCTGGAAGTTTACAAAGAGATGGACACAGTTCAGGGTGATGATTAAACGACACAAAAGTACAGCTTCTGGATGTGGACACCTGTCAATGAAGGAAAGGAATAAAGGGCTATTCATACCATCAGTTCAGAATAAGCTGTAACAATCAGCACTGTAACAATAAGATGAAAATACTAAAAGCAGTAATACACTTGAACATTTTGATAAGCAAGTTACAGATCAAAAGTGAGTTTATTTTGTTAACTGACAGGATTTTTTATCATCAGTAAGTGGTCAGTTGAAATCACTACACAGCACAAGAGAAAACAACTTACTTTTCATACCTGGTGATTTTGATGTAGATGAACCATTAGAATACTGTAACATAAATAAAATGGTAGTAATATAATAATATAAGGGAACTAATATAATGCAAGAGGAAATTTGTGTCTTCATTAAGTAAGAAAAATCACAGAGCATGATTAAGTCTGAGAGATCCCTTGACTCACCTTCCCTTCTCTTATTACATTTTTAATTATCTCTGCAGCAGACGGTCTAAAGACTAATTCCCTATCCAAAGGAGAACTCAAAATTTCATTTTTGAGATTCTCTTGAAAGTGTGAACACAGCAAGGTAGATCTCATAAAAGTTCTAGTGGCAGCAGCCCTGGAAGTGACATTAGTAGAGGCATCTGCACATTTTAAACATCATGGGTATTAACCTGAGAAACAGAAAAAGACAAAATAAGCAAAGCAGATTTTTCCTTACAGGAGGCAACCAATTCCAAAACATTCCTCACATTCTCACAAGTGGGTAGGACAACTTTAACATACGAGCCTGACAGTTGAGAATTCTGAAAAAACAAGAGTTGCAGAAACGTATGCTTTTTTATCCAAACTTCTCAAAACCCTTCCGAAGGAGAGGTGTTAGCATTAACAAAATGCTTACTGGCAGCAGGGTTTACCAAAGCTATGGCTACTGGGTCAAGTCCAGGATTGGTGTACAAAATCTTAAAACAGAGAAGAAACTTGCATAACCTGCTCTGTGTGGTGCATCAGGCTGTCAGGGAAATTACAGGCTATGACAAAAACATCCTCCAAGGCAGAAAGAATAAGAGGAATAGGTATAGGTTCAGGAAATTCCAGTTGTAATAAATCATAATATAGGTTCATAGGTTTATACTAGGCTATCTGCCCCAAGGCATTTATAAGCCTAGCCCGAATTTTTGTGACTTACGCCACCCCTTATATGAAAAAATACTGTACCCATTAGTTTGTTGTGCCTCTGTCCAGCAGTGACACAGAGATGATTCCTGGGGTAAACCTACGATCTCCCATCCACAGGTCAAGATTTCTCTTGAACAGAGCCAGCGAGGTGCTCTGCCTCACATGGACCGGGACTCTATTCCACAGCATAGGGAGTCTCTGAGTGATAAATCTATCCCTCCAGCACATCCTATTTATATCCGTGCTAAGGTTTAAGTCGCTTGCTCTAGTGGTTTTGGTGGATTTGGATTTTTTGAGGTGGAGCATGTCCATTAATTCCGGGTTGGACATGGCCTTGTATGTCAGGCACATGTCACCTCTGAGCAGACGGTATGCGACTGAATAGAGCTGGAGTTTCTTCAATCTGGCAGCATATGACAGATTTTGGAGTCCCTTTATCCTTTTGGTGAGAAACTTTTGGGGTCTCTCCAATTGCTGCAGATGTCGGCGAGATACATCCCGAATGGGGCATTGTACTCGATCATTGGTCTGATAAGTGAAGAGTACAGGGGAACAATGACCTCACTAGATCTGGATGTGAATCCCTTCATGATCAGGTGGGCAATGTAGAAGGTCTTTCTAACCACTTTAGCAACGTGAGTGTCAAAAGAAAGGCCACTGTCAACCTGGGTCCCCAGGTCCCTGATAACCTCTTCTGTGCTTAGTGGATTGCCGCCTATATGGTAGCTTGGGGTTACCTTGTTTTTCCCGAAGGGTATGACTATACATTTTTGGCGTTTAACTTCAGGCCATGGCTCTGGCACCAGCTATCTGTTTCCGTGAGTCCCTTCTGAAGGATATCCGTGTCCGATGCACTTTCCACTATGGCGCCCAGTTTGCAGTCGTCTGCAAACTTTGTCAGCCAAAGACCTCCCATGTTGGCCTGTACTTCTGAGAAGTAGATGCCGAACAATAGGGGCCAAGGACCGAGCCCTGTGGGACACCACTTGTGACCGGCTTGGAGTCTGACATAGCGCCAGCAACTCTAACCCTGTGGGTTCTGTCCTTAAGCCAGTTTGCAACCCATCTTGTGACATATGGGTTTACATTTAAGCTGGTAAGTTTTTACAATACCGAGTGGGGTATTGTGTCGAAAGCCTTTGCAAGGTCAAGATAGGCTGTATGGACTGCCTTTCCCTCATCAATGGCCTTGGTGACTGTTTCGAAGAAGTTGACCAAGTTCAAAAGGCATGATCTTCCCTTGACGAAGCCAAACTGGGTCTGGTCCAATGTCTGCAAGTCCCCTATATCTTTGTTTATGAGCTCCATTATGATCCTCTCCATAGCTTTGCAGACTAGACTTGTTAAGCTTATGGGGCGGTAATTACCAGGGTCCGTAGAGGCACCACCTTTGTGGAGTGGGACCACAGTTGCCGTACGCCACTCCTTGGGCACGTATCCTGTGGTAAGGCTGAGATTAAACAGCTGCCTTATGTGCGGGTTTAATTCCTCATTTAGCTCGTGTAGCACACAGCCGGGGACACCATCCGGTCCCATTGAAGCTGTGCATATAGCTTTAGAGAGAGCAGCTTTCACCTGCGGATTTGAGATGTCTGGGAGGCTACACTCCACTGGGATAGTTATCTCTCCTTTAGGGGAGAGGGGTGAAGTTTGCACTGAACCTGTCTGCCAGTATGTTGGCAATGTCTGTGGGTTCAGTGATTTTTGTATCATTTTGGACTAATTCTGAGCATATCTGGGAGTTTCCACCCAGCTTCCTAACATAGCTGAAAAAGGCCTTATGATTGTCCTTTGAATCCATGGCAATTTTTCTCTCAAAATTGGCCTTAGTTGATTTTATGAGTGCTCGTATTTTTTTACTAATAATGATCAGGGGTGACTTCCCTTTTATGGATTTTGTTCTATCATGTAATAGCTTTCTCCTCTTATTGTAAAGTTTGTTAATGGCTGGGGTCCACCAGACTGGACGTTTGCCCTTTGTGGAAAGAGTCTTGGTTTTATTTGGGATTGCCTGATCCATGCAGTCCTGGAGGTGTTCATAGAAGGCATTTGTAAGGGCTTCCGCAGCTTGGGTTGTAGTTTCCACGGTCTCAGAGGCCTTGAAGGATACCACACCAGTCTTGAGTAGTGTGAAGTTTGCTTTAGAGAAGTTCTTCACTGTGGTCTTTTTTGTTTGGGATGGGGGCGGGATGTGGATTTCCAGTGAGATTAGTTTATGATCAGATCTCACCAATGAGGGATATACTTCCGGTGTGGAGCATTTTGTCCCCATGTTTGTGATAATGAGATCTAGTATATTTTCTCCTGTCATGGGAACAGTGACTAGCTGTTCCATGGCATTTGAATTTATGAACTCCAGGACCCGTTGGGCTAGAAAGTTAGGGCTTGAGTAATGTTCCTAGTCTATATTTGGGTAGTTGAAGTCACCCAATATGATGGTGTTTGGAGATACATTTATACCCTCCAGTGTCTTCAGGAAGGCTGTGTGGTGTTCCTGAGTTTGAGAGGGTGGCCTGTAGCATGCTACAATTTGTAGAGCAGTTTTGCCTATTGTTAGTTGCACCTGGATGGTTTCCGAAGCTTCGTGCGTTGCCACCAACCTGGAGGTGTGGGTATCCTTTATGAATATGGATACACCCCCTCCTTTTGTGGTGTGGTCCGGGTTTTGGGGCCGGAATGCATGATATGAGGTAAAACCTAATAGTGCCGGGGTGCTCTCAGGAGCCTTGAACCAGGTTTCAGTTACAGCACAGACATCGATGTTCTCCATACTGAGAAGGGCCTCGAGTGCGTGCATTTTGAGATTTAGACTTCTGGCACTGAGCAGCATTACCCTCAGTTTCTTCCCATTTTTGTTTTCTAGGGTGGTAGGTTTAGAATTTGAGCCTTGCCTAAAAAAGGCACTATAGGGGTGGCAAGAGCCTTAGCCAATATCCGGAATCCCAGGGGTGACAGGTGCAAGCCGTCCCTTGCGAAGCAGCATGGCTTGTCAAGCATGTCATCCCAGGCAGACAGACACTGGATCCCCTTTGAATGACACCAGACATTAAGCCAATTGTTAAAGCTGATCATCTTCAAATGTGGTGCCTGTGCCCAATGTCATGCCATATTCAAAGAAACAGCACCATACCTCCCGTCTAGGAACTACAAGATACACCCCACTGGATTTTACACCTGTGCCTCTAGAGGGGTTGTATACTTGGGGATGTGCACCAACTGTCAAAGTTTCTATGTGGGCAAAACTGAGAGGGAATTAAGAAAACGTATCTACGAGCATCTTTATGACATGACCAGGAAGAAGGAAACCAACGCATTCTACAAACACTCGCTCTCTTGCCCAGAACCTAAAATCCAGTTTCTAGTTCTGGAACAGGTTGAGCCAGATGCAAGAGGTGGTGACTGGGAATCCACCTTAGGCTACCGTGAACTATTATGGCAGTTGAGACTGAATGCAGGGAAGCCACCAGGTCTGAACGGGATGATCAGCATTAAACCGGTCCTCAAGCTCAGGAGGGCTAGGTTATAATTCTCACACTTGACCCCCTTCATACCATAGCATCTCCACACAGCACACTAAATTATTGAACATCCACGGTTATAGGACTCCGACTAATAAATCAAATTCTATATGAAATGTTATATGGATGGGCATTAAAAATATCTCATGCATATTTCATCGCATGTTTTTATCAGTGTAAAATAATAATGAAAAAAAATTTTTAACAATTCACTGACAATCTAAACACATTTTTAAGCATATTCTTCAACAATCTACAACCCCAATCAGACTTCAGACTTTCATGTTCTGAAACCTAGGAAACAGGCATTTTAAAATGTTTTTTATGGCTAGTCATTTTTATTTAAGTGCATATGTTATTGCAAACATTTCATTTTTTGAGTTGATATAATGATTAACTTTTTTAACACCCAACTTTAAAGCACCAGAGTACCTTCAGTACTAGATTTCACTAATTAATTAATTGTATAATTGCCAGGCTATTTAATGGAGGTTACTGCACACTGCAATTTGTTTTCACTTGATAAAGCTCAGGACTGCCTGAGCGAAAGCGCTTGTGTGATTTTACTTGTGTGATTTTATCTGTGACTTTTGGAATACCTCAGAAATAAAAATACAGCCTTTTGGACTTTAGCAGAGTTCCGGTTCCTTTCTTCAAGGTCGTGGATTATTCTTTGCTTGTCTTTGGTTTTTTGTGCATTTCTTCACTTGATCTTGTCTGCCATGGCCAACGGAGAAGAAACCTTTAACCCAGGAGAAACTCCTGAAATGCTGAAAAACACTACAAACGATCTTCCAGTGAGCAGAGCGGAGTTCAACCAAGTATTGGTTGCACTCAAGGAGCTCACTAACTTGCTGAAACCCACTACGGCTGCTTCACCAGGGCCAGCTTGCAACCAGCAGCAAGCACTACAAAATAACTTTGGATTACCCCTAATTGCGGACCCGGAAGAGGGTACAAGCTCTACAATATCCTCCACGGACATGTCTGGCGCCGGATCCAAAAGAAACAACTTTACTCGCCGCCATGAAGCTACCAGAGCTCCTGAAACTAACGTACAACTAGGGACCAATGGAACTAGTAATCCTGCTTTGAAACATAGAAACAAGGATGTAAACTTTACAAAATGGGCTGGTCAACGCTTCACCTTTTCTAAAGGTAGTAACAATTCTAATAATTTCTCTAATTTTGATCAGAGCATGGACTTGTTCAAGGACAAATTATACTCCTTAAGGAGTACACAGCTAGAGATAGACTACTTGAATGAATGTCTGAGAGTAAAACGTGTCCCGAAAGGGCTACGCTTTTTTAAATTTCCAAACAATGTCCAGTATGGTACTGATTATTATTTTAACTTGTGTGAGATTTTTGATAAAGCTGGATTGGAAATGTTGCATGTAATGGTAGGGGAATATGAACTGAAAGCACAAACATTAATGAATGAACTAGACACTTTAAACAATGAGTTAACATCTAGTACTAATTTTAGTGCTTTTAAACCAAACTATGACAAGGTTTTTGATAATGTTAATGTTTTTTGTGATAAGATTCTTAACAGAAAACTAAGAAAATTAGAACGTGATCTCATCGAATACAGGGATGGCCTTGCCTACCCTAGCCCCAATGGTTACAATAAAACTTCTTCCAAAAACAACACCACAAACACAGATAGGGCTAGTGACACATATGACAGACAAGAGGAACCCCTTAGAAGAAGTGAAAGGCTAGCAGAGAAGAACAGAAGGGGTACTAACAACCAAGATTTTCAACAGAACCCCGGCCAGACCGGGGTTTGGGGACAGAGACAAAGGCAGGCACCAGGTCTTGGAATTTTGTTCACTAACAAACCACCATACACCAATTACCCTAACATCCCTGGATGATCCTATAACTGACCAAGCCCCAAATTTGGGTTCACACAATCAAAACCCTACTAATATTGAGGGTAACTGCACTATTTCAAGGAGAAACAACTTTGCCATATACAATTACACGGACATGAACCTTCCTATAAATGCTTTTGATGTTTTCACCCGAGGGCTACATTTTGTCCCAACTAAACCCATGAATTTAACACAAGCTTTGATAGATTTAAAAATGTTTACCAGAGCTTTAAACTTAAATTTGATTTTCAAAGGGCAAACACTTAATGCAGCAGGCCCAACGCGTACAAGTCTCTTCAACCCCCCACTACATCCAATAATCCTCTTTTTTGAAAAGTTAGTGGAAAATGACTTCAGGAAAGTATATAATAATCAAGAAATTCTACTTCATCCAAATTTTTCTGAACAAGAAATGAATTTTATTGAACACTTGCATGAGGAAAAAATCAGGGTCATGAAACCTGATAAAGGAGGGGGAATTGTCCTTATGTTCTCAGAGGATTACGAAGCCCACATGCACACTATGTTGCAGAATGATGAACAATACGAGACGGTTTCACGAAACGAGATCAACATAGCCTTTGCTGAGATCAAGTACTATCTTAGTGACCTTCTATTACAACAGGCCATCAATGAAAAGGTCTACAACTACTTACATGTGGAAAAGCCCAGAATACCAGTCATCTTTGGGATACCTAAAACCCACAAAGGAATAAATCCACTACAATTCAGGCCGATTGTATCAGGAGCAGGTGGAGTGACTGAGCCCCTGGGAAAATTTATTGATTACATGACCAAAGAATACACGTCTTTATTGTCCCATGTCTGCAAGGATTTATGGCACTTCCTCAGGGACATTCCCACCTCTTGCTACTCCCCAGACACCTTAATGGTCACAGTGGACATCAAAGATATGTTTTCCAGCATCCCTCATCAAAAAGGTTTGGAATGGTTTGCCCAATTTCTAGGCCAGAAGACAACCCTTAGTAACAAAATGTCCAACTTGCTTACCGAAATGATGGAGATGGTTTTGTCCAACAACTTCATCTTTTTTAATGGTGAATTATACCGGCAACGCAAGGGGGTTGCCATGGGGGCATCTTGTGCATCCTTCTACGCAAATGTAGTATTGCACATGTGGGAGCATACATTCGTTTTAATACCCCCATGGAAAGATCACATTCTCTTCTACAGACGTTATTTGGATGACATCTGTATTTTATGGTCTGGCTCTGAAGGGAACCTATCTGAATTCCTTACACACATTAATTCAACAACGAATTTCCTACAATTCACACACACAGTGGATCAGCACGAACTCCATTATCTGGACATTACTCTTTACAAGGACTACAATCAGAAAACTTTCCATTCCAAACTACATCGCAAGGCAACATTTTCTAACTCCTTGCTACACTTCGAAAGTGCCCACCCACCATATCAAAAGAGGGGATCATTAAGGGCAGCTCATCAGAGCAAGTAGAATATGCAGCACGGAGAAAGATTTTGATTCTGAGGTGGAATTTTGAAAACCTTTTCTTGGAGAGAGGTTACCCTCTGGAACTATTTCTAACTCTAGCAGCAGAGGTAAAATCTGCACGACATTCCCTCTACAAACCAATACTGGGGTTTGTACCAGTGACCAACAATACACAAAACAAGGATACTGTTCACACTAACAGTTTTGCACACACATACTCATCAAATTCCTATGAATTGGAAGAAACAATCTTACATCACTGGCCGGTTTTAACCCTCTTTGAAGAACTAAAGGACTACATACCACCTAAACCCAGTTTTGTTCGTAAAAGAGGGGCTAATTTAAAGGAATTATTTGAAAGAAATCAAAGAAAAAAGATGAAGGTAAAACAACCAAGGCTGGGCACATTCAAATGTGGTGCCTGTGCCCAATGTCATGCCATATTCAAAGAAACAGCACCATACCTCCTGTCTAGGAACTACAAGATACACCCCACTGGATTTTACACCTGTGCCTCTAGAGGGGTTGTATACTTGGGGATGTGCACCAACTGTCAAAGTTTCTATGTGGGCAAAACTGAGAGGGAATTAAGAAAACGATTCACGAGCATCTTTATGACATGACCAGGAAGAAGGAAACCAACGCCTTCTACAAACACTCACTCTCCTGCCCAGAACCCAAAATCCAGTTTCTAGTTCTGGAACAGGTTGAGCCAGATGCAAGAGGTGGTGACTGGGAATCCACCTTAGGCTACCGTGAACTATTATGGCAGTTGAGACTGAATGCAGGGAAGCCACCAGGTCTGAACGGGATGATCAGCATTAAACCGGTCCTCAAGCTCAGGAGGGCTAGGTTATAATTCTCACACTTGACCCCCTTCATACCATAGCATCTCCACACAGCACACTAAATTATTGAACATCCACGGTTATAGGACTCCGACTAATAAATCAAATTCTATATGAAATGTTATATGGATGGGCATTAAAAATATCTCATGCATATTTCATCGCATGTTTTTATCAGTGTAAAATAATAATGAAAAAAAATTTTTAACAATTCACTGACAATCTAAACACATTTTAAGCATATTCTTCAACAATCTACAACCCCAATCAGACTTCAGACTTTCATGTTCTGAAACCTAGGAAACAGGCATTTTAAAATGTTTTTTATGGTTAGTCATTTTTATTTAAGTGCATATGTTATTGCAAACATTTCATTTTTTGAGTTGATATAATGATTAACTTTTTTAACACCCAACTTTAAAGCACCAGAGTACCTTCAGTACTAGATTTCACTAATTAATTAATTGTATAATTGCCAGGCTATTTAATGGAGGTTACTGCACACTGCAATTTGTTTTCACTTGATAAAGCTCAGGACTGCCTGAGCGAAAGCGCTTGTGTGATTTTACTTGTGTGATTTTATCTGTGACTTTTGGAATACCTCAGAAATAAAAATACAGCCTTTTGGACTTTAGCAGAGTTCCAGTTCCTTTCTTCAAGGTCGTGGATTATTCTTTGCTTGTCTTTGGTTTTTTGTGCATTTCTTCTTCCCATTTTTGTTTTCTAGGGTGGTAGGTTTAGAATTTGAGCCTTGCCTAAAAAAGGCACTATAGGGGTGGCAAGAGCCTTAGCCAATATCCGGAATCCCAGGGGTGACAGGTGCAAGCCGTCCCTTGCGAAGCAGCATGGCTTGTCAAGCATGTCATCCCAGGCAGACAGACACTGGATCCCCTTTGAATGACACCAGACATTAAGCCAATTGTTAAAGCTGATCATCTTGTCTCTATATTGTGGCACCATTCTTGGTGAAGGAAGGATACTGCTCAGGGTTAGGGTCATACCTGCCTGGGCTACATAATCAGAGAGCTCCTCTATGTCTCTTTTCATGTAGTCCAGGGAGGTACGTCTCAGGTCGTTCACACCAGCATGGACAATGACTGTGTCATATTTGTACTTGCCGTGGAGTGACCCGAGTGCTTGTGTTATGTGGCGGATTCTAGCGCCCGATAGGCAGCTTACTGTGACCCTCTCCTTGTTCAGCCTGGTGAGTGGGACGTCAGTGTGTCTGACTATGGAGTCACCTATGACAAGTATGTTTGGTGTTGTATTTGGCTTTAAGGGCTGTGACTGCTTTGCACACTGCTTTTGTGGTTTATGTGTTGCTTGTGGGGTGTCTTGAGGTAGCAGTTGTTTGGGTGTCTGCTTTGGAGGCCTCTGCTGTTTAGGTAAATTTTACTCAGAGCCTCCGAGTATGTCTTTGTGTGTTTATGTGTTTGATTCAGTGGTGTGGTAGCATTATGTGAGGCTGGTTTTGTGGTGTGTGTAGTTGCCTTCTCCTCCTGTCTGGTCTTGCCAGTCCTGAGTTGAGAGAGCTCAGCCTCCGGTTTGGCTAAATAGCTGCATCTCGCAAGTATTTGTGTTATGTGGGAGGAGGAGTGGGTTGTCTGTGTACATGAGGCAGTTATAACATTGCCTCAAGATTCCCAGATTCACCAGCTGGACCAGAGAGGAGATTGACAACTGACCTTTGGACATGCTAGAATAATATTGGGAATTCCTTAATAATTGAAAACAAGGGCCAGTGGGGAGTGAGGGTGTAGTGCTTTTAATTTTTAGTGCTGACTTATATAATTGCTTTAGTGAGCAAGTGCCAGGTAACTTGAGTGCAATGTGTTACAAGTAACTAAATGCAAAAACGACAAACAGTAACAGTAGTTCTGAGGAACTATGAAACATCACTGTTTTTCCACCAAAACCACCAATTCATTCTGGGAATAGTCTCAGAGAAAGATAATCCTTCATAGGGGCTATCTAAAGCCCCAATTACTTCAGAATACGAATCAGAAATCTGTGGAGATACTACATACACTGTCCCCTCATATTCCTTTTGTGGTTCAACCTTTTGTATCTTTTTAAGAAAAAATAATTACTTTTTTCTTTTAACAGAAGCAGCCATATATGAAGGGTCAAAAGCCTGCACTAAACTCTGAGCTAAGCTCAATAAATTACTCCTGTCCAGTGTCACTGAGACAGGAGAAGACCTATGTTTAGTCTTTAGTTTCTTTTTTGATATGAATTAATCAAGAAACAGATGTAGAACTGCCAGCAATCTGTTCCCTAGGGATGGGCACAGGTTTCTGGCTAAGCAGAGAGGCATTCCCTGCCAATTCTCCCAGGAGTGACAAGAGTGGGTTCTCCCCTACCAGACAAAGGCAAACCAACAGCTACAGAGGATGTGTCTAAACCATGGCCCATGCTGGCTGTATGGACTAACCAAGAAACTGATTAGTTGTTCCATGGTTAAGCTGAAAAAGGTGTGCAATTCCCAGGGAAGCAAAGCAGCAATATTTGCTAAACAACTTGCAAAAAACAGTAACACCTCTAAAAAAAGTAAAAAACCCTTTAAACACTTACCCCAGCTCCAGAAAAAGTAAAATAACATCAATTTCTCCAGAAAAAAATGTAGTTTTAAATAAGTTTTAACAACTTCTAACCACAAAAGTTAAAAGAAGTGATGGTCCCATTTAAAAGAGAACAATAGTCACATGACAGTCAATAAAGGAAACACTGTTAACTGACCATCGATACTTGAAAGCTAGCACAAAAGTGATTTCTTCGGCAGCAGGAAATATCTGAAGGGCTTGGCACCGAAACCTGACTTTTAGTCAGTTCAGCTCAAGCTGACACTTTGGGCAAGTGGATGGTGCCGTGAAACGTTGGAAGCTGGCCAGCTGTTATCTCCTTGGCAGGGCATAACTCAGATAATTAGGCTACTACATTAGTGATCAAATGAAGGACATATACAATCCTTTGCCTGGTTTATACTTTACTTTCAGATTATACTTCTGTAGACTAACATCTTTGTCACATTTGGAAATGTCTGAAAACTTTCTGATTATAAGTCAACAAACAGTAAGATAAGGTACAAATGTACACAAAACAATGAATTTGTTCCACCTTAGCACCTAAATTAAGAAGCCTTCTAGGGGAATCAAACAAAAGCCTCATGCATCATTCTCATTTAAGTCACAAATTTAATGACTGAAAAACTCTTCTATAAACAATTTAAAGTGAAAGCACCATAGAACTCACACCAAAACAACATGTTAAAAATTGCCATGAAGTTTTACTATTTAAAACAAATGGTTACATAGTTCTAAACTTACTCATTTTAAATAGCAATAAATTCAAAGCCCTAATAGCATTTCCCCCTCTTAATAAATTTATGTTAGCAGGAACCTTGCTTCTGCACCAAAAGCCTGACTGATTATTAGCTAGGTTGTCATATTTATTTATAAAGTTAAATACCTACTGGAAATGTAACTTTTCTAGCATGTTGGTCCGAGGACATCACAACAGTAATCATATTATTCAATATTATTCCCCTGTTTTTTGGTTCTAATTTATTCACTTTGGCCTCTGCTCTGTTTGAGTTCTGAAAGCTGCTATTACCTACTTGTGGAGTATGCATCACTAACACAGCAACAAGGTCTATTTTATGTGATACTCCCCTGATAAACCTTCTGAGTCTGTAAATAAAACATAGTTGTGGAGAATACCAGTGCCTGAGATGTATTTGAGATTATGTGACTGTGTAAGTATGCACCCACCCTTTACTTTTAAACTATGAAGTAATTTTTTTCTAATCTGTGTATCTTATAAGCCAAGAAAATTCATTTATTTAGGCACTATAATTTAAAAAATAATAGAATTCTTATTTTTATATTCACATAACTGTTGTTTAGCACAATTTTGCCACCTTGTGGACAAATATTTATTTATTTATTTAGTTATTTATTTCAGTTTGATTACCGGGGAGGTCCACTGAGCTTGGGGGTCCATTTTCAGTGGAGGCCCGGGGAGAAAAGCTCCAACAGGAAACAACAGTTTAATTACATGAAAATTCAAAGACAGTTTGCATTACAAATAACAGGTTGCTACAAAAAGAATAAACACTAACAATTTCTATTTTGTTCAGGAGGAAAAAAAAAAAACAGGCTTATAGCATAAAAATCAAGATTTTACTATTTAGTTACCTATGCTAAGTATATTTAAAAGAGGTTAGGAAGGTAAAGAGATTAGCCTGGAGAGTAGGGGGAAGATAGCTTGAGAGGTATGGGCTGAAGAGTGCAGTTCCATTTCCTGTTTAGATAGAGGTAGGAATGAAGTTGGGTTTTGAAGTTATTAAGGTTGGTACATGCTCTTAGTGTGGAGGGCAGGGCATGTAAACAATTTGTATGTAGCTCTGTGTTTCCTTGGGGCCTTTGTACTAAAATGCTTAAAATATATTCAGATAAAATACTACTTTGTGTAAATGCTTCTGTTTTAAATTTAACATATTGCTTATTTTTTTCTCTACATTTCTTAAAACAGTCTCAGTACCTATGATGCATTTCCCTGAATTAACTTTACCAGTTTTTCTCATTATTATTACTATTACGGTGAACGGTTATGTGCCCATTGCCTGCCCCTCTCATCTTCTTGCTTCACCTACTCACAACAACATTGGCCCTCCAAAGTATGTATTTATTTATTTATTTTACATTTGTTTACTGGGAAGGACCAACATGACAGAGCTGTCCGTTTTCAGTGGAGGCCCAGGAAGAAAGCTCCAGAACAATTGCTAACATACTATACATAAGATATTTACACATTCAGTTATAAAAATATAGCAGACAATAACATACGATTGCATAAAATATTTACATAAGCATAGTGGTTTGGACATACAATTAAAAGAATAGCAGGTAGCAACATTTGATTGTTGTTCATACAGTATGTTTAGTAGATAATCTTGAAGATGTACTGAAGATAAGACAAGAAAGGAAAAACTAAAGGAGCAGAATATAGACAAGTTCATATGAGGTGCATTGACATTTTAAGAGATAGCTTTTCAGCTTAGTCTAGGGGAAAGTTAGTGGGTATAGATGGGGCAAGTGGGGAGTAGCTGACAGTGAGCTGGTAAGTAACGTGTGATAATACATAGTGCATCTGTGGGAGTTTTAAAGTGAAGGGTGGATAGTGGGTACGGGAAAGGAGTTAGAATATGTCAGCCAGGTGCTAGGCAGTTACAAGTTTGTTTGTGACTTTCGGCTTTTCCCGGTTAGGGGTTGCCACAGCGGAACTCCGGTCCGCTAATGATTGGCAGTTGATTTTTACATATTGGCTTGCCAGGTCTGAAGCACAACCTTCAACGAAGGTACGCCCATTCACGCATGTCTCCACACAGAAGACGCTCTAGCTCAGAATCGAACCGGACAGCGTCTTACTGTGAGGCGACAACGCTACCACCGTTACAAGTAACGTGTGATAATATATAGTGCATCTTTGGGAGTTTTAAAGAGGTTGGATAGTGGGTAGGGGAAAGGAGTTAGAATATGTCAGCCAGGTGCTAGGCAATTACAAGTAACATGCGAAAATATATAGTGCATCTGTGGGAGTTTTAAAGAGGAGG
This sequence comes from Protopterus annectens, assembly GCF_019279795.1. Lineage (NCBI taxonomy): Eukaryota > Metazoa > Chordata > Ceratodontiformes > Protopteridae > Protopterus > Protopterus annectens. Next base: position 213,961,317 of record NC_056743.1, on the reverse strand, counting down.
TTGGATAGTGGGTAGGGGAAAGGAGTTAGAATATGTCACCCAAGTGCTAGGCAATTGCATGTACAGGAATTGTTTGGGTGGGAAATAAGTTGTTTTTTGAAGATGGTTTTATTAGGCTGCATCCTGATTTGTAGTGGCAGGGAGTCACAAGTGTTGGCAATGTTGCTAGAATACAGGGAGTCAGCACAACTGTAATGGCTTTTGGAGATTGTGATTAGTGCCTTGTTAGTGCATCTAAGTTCTCGGTTATTGGAGTAGAGGATTACCAGGTCTTGTAAGGCTGGAGTTTTGTCAGGTCGGTACAGTATTTGGTGAGCTAGAAGTTTATTTAGAGCTAAAGTGTTAGGGAGTTTATGCTTTTAAACTTTCTGCACTCCTTTTGCTAATAACTAACAATGAAGAATTGCATTTTATTCTTCATACTGAAGGGTGAACATCACAATACCTGTCCAGCCTTTTGCTCCTGAATAGTAGCATGTAATAGGATATGTAGCACAGCAATGTACACATGTATGTTGATTTTTACTGGAGTCTCAACAACCCTGCCACAAAGCCAATGGTAACGGAATTGATGTCAGACTCTACAGGTTTGCTCCTTTTACTATCTCAGCTACTATACCTCCTAGAGTGGGAAAAAAAGTCACCCTGTCTCACCTACAATTCCAAGGCACAACCACTGCCTCTTCTCCAAAGGCCCAGACATGTTTTCAATTGTTTTACTTCTATTTTACCAGAAAATATTTGTTTTATTTATGTTCAACAGCATCCACATTACTTTATTTAAGTAAGTTTTATATCATACAATAACACATTAAGAATGCATGGCTTTAACAATGAAACCAAGGTTAATAATTCAATCACATTTAAAACAATGACAGATAACATATAGTGTTACCATGTATATAAACAATTTGAGGTACAATAAGTAAGGCGCATTTAAACAAGTGAATTAAAAAAATAACATGAGTTACAGAAAGCATTCAATACTTACTGAAATTTAGATAACACAATATTATTTTACATATCTTAAAAATGTCTTTTATTGTCACGGTTATACATATTTTATTAAAAGTGGGATAATACTTACTCTCATGCTTATATCCACAACTAGTAGATGAGGCCTCAGTCTTAAATGCATGATCCTTGCTCTGATCTTGATTAGTGTCACAATGCATAGAATTGGCTTTCCTTTTCAAATCCATAGCACAACACTGTATTCTCACTTTATTTCTCATTTATTAGACAGACATATATCATTTTTCTTGGCTAATTATTTTTTTTCCATCCATATGATCATTTACCACTAAATGACATGCAAGGCTATTAATGCTTTAGGAGAAATACATCCTTTTCCCTCCAACAAGTGATGTCAAAGCTTTCTAATATGTTGACACCTAAGGTGTTGGTGCAACCTACCTATTACACCAATGGTTCTGACTGAATTGAGAGTCCAGCCCTGTATGGTACACTAACGAAGAACTCTGGCCATCCATGTTGAGTGCAAATAGATTACATTCCTGAATTCTTAAAAACTAAAACAGTCATAAAAAGCACACCTATTTTTTTTTCTGATATGACTGCATCAAGATTCAGCAATGAGGTCTGGGACAAACTAATTTGTCTAGGACCATCTTAAAGGGGTTAGTACAAGGGTAATGTGGGGGGTATGGACAGATAGAAAGGTTTAAGTATAGTGATACGGATAGGTTAGTTGGAGTGTGGGTAGTAATGGGTTAACTGTGTGGGGACTTAGAGGAAGTGGGGTAGATTTAGGGAGGGGTCTAGGTTTTATATTAGTGTAGTGGGGGAATTAGTGTCACATTTTGACATGAATTTGTAACTCTCCCTCCCTTCCCCCTTTTCTTGGTAATTTATTTGTTTGAATAATCAAATGTTTATGGGATGGAGAAGAGGGACGGGACTGTCCTCTTCTTTCCCCCCTCTTGGAGATGCTGTTGATTTTACTGAGTTTTGGGATCAATTGAGCTGCAGGATGCTGCTTGATAAGAATAAGTGAGTGGAGTATGGATGCTGCTTATTCGGACAGTGACAGCTGCCCTGATGGATGCTGAGAAGAATGTCATGTTTTAGTTATTTTGTTGCAGTTCTTGAATAAAGTTATTGGTTTCTGATTAAATCTAATAAAGGTCTTCAAATGTCTGCTGGTGTCAGTGTGCATTATTAAAGGAGGCCGGGACAAATAGAATTTACAATGCACATTCTGGCTGTTAAACAGCCTAAAGGATGTTTAAGTTACTGTAGCATCTGCAGTCTTTATCCAAAATTTACTAATATCTACCCAAACCTAATTAGAGGTGCTGAATTTGGATCTAACTCTACATATATTCTTCAGTAAATAAGAATTACTAAAATTGAAACTTATGATTTTACATATACACACACACACACACACACACACACACACACACACACACACACACACACACACACACACACACAATGTTTTTCACAAAAAATAAAAGACCCTCAGTTATAGTTATTCCAAAAAATACATTATACTTCTCATGGCTTAGCCTGTGCTTCACAGAGTTTTATCTAACTAAAGTATCAGCTGGTTGAAGGAAAAATGGTAGAAACATGAGCTTATCTATACTACTACAAAGGCATTATACAGCACCCCCCCACGCGCACACATACAAACCTGTTACTTGAATATACTCATTCCAGTCACACAACTACAGAGAGATGATAGCCCACATACAATCACAGCTGGTGTGCAAAAAGAAAATGCACACAGCAGTGATTTTCTGACTAAAACAAGAAAGAAGTTCAGCATCTGTAAACAATGAGTTGAAATCTCATCTGTTTTAGACTTGAAGAACTTAGTTTACAGCTTCAAATTAACTAAATTTAAAAATAAATTTAAAAATAAATCAAAAATGCTATGCAATTATTTTCATTGTCCCTTTGGTACATGGACATAAAAACTTTTATGGGAGTGGAAGTCAAAATTTAAGGAAGAGCAGACCGTGATTTTCAGTGACAAATTGAAATAAACTAATTTAAATGGATGCGGTCTCAGACAGATGATTCCACTCAGTACTTTATTAACTTTAGACACTTGATCTCAGACAGTGCCACCAAAACCTTTAAAGTTAAGACTAGATGATGAAGCAGACAATTTGACAATTGTGAAACCTAACTTACTCGGGTAACTTAAGGTTTGTTACATTAGAGCTAGTGATGTAGAAGTAGAGCTACTTACAACTTGCATGGGGCATCTTGCAAACTTCTCCCTCAAAGAAAAATAAAAGTGATCTGTTTGGTCAGCTCTCTTTCATCTCTCTCTTTCATCAAATGGAGTTCAATGACTCAGGATGCATTTAATTTCATCAAATCCACAATTCATACAGTTTTGTTTAAGTTTTTAAATGTTTCTAATACATTTTCTTCTTGTAAAACTGTAATTGCATTAATTTATTCATTCCCGGATATCTGCTTTATCAAATACAAAGTTACAGAACCTGGAGCTTATCGTTCCACAAGGGAACCATGAATGAACTGAACTGGAGGAACAAGTTCTCTGAAGGATCAGAACTAACTGATGTTCCACATCAGGTCGTCAGGGGTATAAAAGATGCAGCCGACGCCATTTTATTCAGTTTTTCTTGCCCCAGATGTCAGGTGTCCCCAAAAGGGTAGGCTAAATTTATGTAAATAAAACAGACATGCACCAGAAATAAGCTTTACCTTCATTTATAAGCAAATACGCCACCTAGGTTGTATAGATTAAAGAAGTAAAGATAAGTTCCAGCAAAAATAAGGGGGATGGCGGGTGGGTAACCTGGACTGCAACAAAGAATACACTCGAACATCGACATTTATGGTAAGTGTACACAACTGTACTATGTTCTTCATGTTTCACTGTTGCAGTCATTACATTTGGGTTGAGTACCAAAGCTATGGTTGGGGGGCTGGGGCTAAACAGCATTAGGAGTGGCTATGAGGCCCTGCAGAACTGCAGTGGCAAAGCCTGCCCTGGATTTAGAGTAAAGAAGCAGATAGTAATGTTTTGTAAAGGCATGCAGTGAACTCCAAGTGGCAGCCTCTAAAATGTTTTTGGTTGGTACTCCCCTGAGAAAGACTGCAGAAGTGGCTGCAGCTCTGGTTGAATGTGGCCTAATGCCCTTAGGCACTGGTTTGCCATGCTGTGAGTAGCAGAAACGAATGCAGTGACCTATCCACTTTGAAATAGTCTGCTTGGAGATAGCCTTTCCTTGTGATGCTGTGGCATATGCCACTAGTAATTGTTCTGTCTTTCTGAAAACTTTAGTTTTGTCTAAGTAGAATCTAAGTTGTCTGTGTACATCCAAAGAATGAAGAATTTTCTCCCCCTTGTTCTGTGGATTTGGATAAAAGGTTGGCAAATGAATAGTTTGGTTAAGGGCTACACTGGATACCACCTTAGGCATAAATGTAGGGTTTGTTCTCAGAGAGACCCTGTCTGGATAAAAAATGATAAAGGGTTCCACGGCCATGAGAGCCTGTAGCTCTGAAACTCATCTTGCAGAAGTTATTGCCAGGAGCAGAGCTGTTTTCCAAGATAAGAATTTTATATCTGCAGTAGCAGCTGGCTCAAAAGGTGGTAAGGTGAGTTTTTCAAGACATAATTGAGGTCCCATGCAGGTATTGGCATTCTCCTTGGAGGCCTTACATTTTTGGCTCCTCTGAGGTACTGCCTTAATAAAGGATGAGAAAAGAGTGGCGGCTCTGTATTGTAATGAGCAGAAAAGGCAGAGGCATGGATTTTAATTGATGAGAAAGACAGACCTTTGTCCAGCATCTCAGTTAAGTATTGCAAAATCTGAGGAATATTTGGGACAGCTGTATCAGTTCCTTGAGCTTGGTTCCAAGCGCAAAATCTCTTCCATTTCCCAGCATAGGATTTTCTAGTACTAGGCCTTCTGGCTTCTAAAATGACATCCATCACAGCTTTACTGAGAGGTGTGGTTTGTATGGTTACATTATCTGCCATGCTGCCAGGTTTAGGGTCCTACGTTGGCTGTGCAGAATATGATTGTTCTGCTGGGACAGTAGATGAGGTATTTGAGGTAAGGTCCAGGCTGGGCATTAGGACAAGTTCCTTAAGATTGGATACCAGTAATGGCATGGCCAGTCTGGGGCAATCAGAATCATTTTTGGTTTCTCCTGCCTGACCTTTAGGAGTACCTTGGGGAGGAGAGGTAGTGGAGGAAAGGCATATACTGATAGGTTTGTCCAGTTTAAAGATAAAGCGTCCACCTTCCAAGCTTGTCCGTGATGAGTCCTTGTGCAGAATCTTTTTAGTTGATTGTTTTGAGGGGAGGCAAATAGATCTATATCCCGGCATTCCCATTTCTTTGTTATCATGCTGAAGACTTGTGGATCCAGTTGCCACTCGTGGGGATCCATGAAGTTTCTGCTTAGTTCATCTGCCAGAGTGTTTTCCTTTCCTGGCAGGAATTGTGCCTGCAGATGAACTTGGTAAGTGAATGCTGTGTCTCATAAAGCTGTGGCTAGTCTGCACAGGGGATAAGAATGAGTGCCCCCCTGTTTGTTTAGGTACCACATGACCGTGGTGTTGTCTGTCTTTATCAGTGGTTGTCCCGAATGAAGTAGGTCCTTGAAGGCTGTCAGGGCATTTTGAACAGCTAGCATCTCTTTTTGACTAATATGTAGATGCTATTGGTTTGTGGACCAGGTGCCCTGAATGCCTCTTCCTGCCATGTGTGCCACCCAGACATAATCTGATGCATCCGCCGTTGGGCTCTGCCTGGCTGGGGGTAGTGAGAATGGCTGTCCCTTGTTTTGGTGACAAGCCTTTGCCCACCATCGAAACTCCTGTTGCAGGCAGGGTATTAGAGTAATCATTGTTTCCAGACTGTGGCAATGTTGCGTCCAAACACTTTTTAGGTACCATTGAATTTTCCTCATATGCAGTCTTGCATATGGAATTAGTAATATGCAGGATGCCATGAAGCCCAAAGCCTGCGAATTTTTCTTGCAGATAACTGGGCCTTTGTTGCCATTTCCTTGAAATAGGTAGTCAGTTGCCTTCGTTTGTCTGGAATAAGATAAGCCATCTGGGCTGTTGTATTTAAGCTTGCACCCAGGAATATTATCTCTTGAGAGGGTACTAGTTTTGATTTCTTTTTGTTGACTGTGTACCCTAGGCATGTTAAAAGTCTTATCACAAACGTCAGATGCTGTAGTAGAATGTCCTTGTTCTCTGCTTGTATGAGGCAGTTGTCCAAGTAAGGATATATTTGTATTCCTCTTTGTCTGCAGTAAGGAATTACTGGTGCCAGGCACTTTGTGAAGACCCTGGGCACAGTAGATAAGCCAAAGGGCAGTGCAAATTGGTAATGCTTTGAGCCAGCCTTGAATCTGAGGAATCTTCTGCATGTTTGTCTGACTGGGACATGCAGGTATGCCTCTTTTAGGTCTAAAGTCACGAGCCAAGCCTTGCTGCCCAGCATGGGCAGAAGCTGCTATAAGGTCAACATCTTGAATTTTGGTATATCCAGGAAAGTGTTTAGAATAGATAGGTTCAGTATTGGTCTCCATGCTTGGTCCTTTCTGGGTACAAAGAACAGTCTTGAATAAAATCCTTGTCCCTGCTCTTGCTGAGGCACTTGTTGAATAGCCCTCATGTCCATGAGAGCTGCGACTTGTTTTTGAGCCTCTGCCCATTGATTTTTTGGCAAGTCTGGCCAACCATTTGCCCTTGGTAGGGTATGGAAATAAAATTTGTAGCCTTGAGACACTATGTCTAGAACCCATTTGTCCTGGGTTATACTGTACCAATTTTGAGAAAAAAGTGCTAGTTTTCCCCTAAGGGTGCTGCCAGAAGATAAGTGCTTGGTGCAGGCAGGGGAAAGTCATTGGGACTGTTTCCTGTATGATTGTGATTTGTCCTCTCTACCTTTGGAGGTAGAGGCACTCCACTGCTTAGACCTGTAGAATCCTTGCGGCTGTGATCTGCCTCTAGGGTGTCTGGATCTGCCCCTTTGAGGTCTGTCTGAGACTGGAAAGGACCAATTCTTTGTAGGCCAGTGTCTGCTAAATCTAGGTGGCTGTACCTGTAAGAAATCCTTGACCGTTTGCATAGATTTAGCTTTGTCTTCCATTTTCTTTAACACCTCTTCTGCCTTAACACCAAACAAGGTATCATGTTGTAAAGGAGCATCTAATAATTTTGCTTTAACATGCTCAGGCAGATTTTGTTCTTTTAACCAAGCATGCTTCCTAATGACAGAACCTGCAACAGCGGCCCTGCAGGAGGCCTCCAGAGAATCAAAACCACATTGCAAAGTATGCTTTCCAACTTGTTCAGCTGCATGCAATAAATCCTGTATTTCTTTGTTTTCTGCACATTCAGAATTTGCCATAATTTTCTGTTTAAGCAGTGCCGTGATATATTGCTGATATCCGAGCATATGAAACTGGCAATTTAAGGCCCTTATAACCAAAGTAGCAGATGTGTAAATCTTTTTTCCCCATCTATCCAGAGCCCTAGAATCCCTATCTGAGGGGGTAGGGTTTTTTGCAGTAGAAGCCTTGACCCCTTTTGGACCCTGAGAAATAGTTTCTGGGTCTGCAGTAGGGTTTTTGAAAAGGAATTTATGAGAGTCAGTGACCCTGTAGTATCTGTCCGGCTTAACAGGAGCTGGAGGTAAAGAGTCAGGGGTCAGACTGGACTCCGAGAACACATCATCTACAATGTCCAACACAGGTGGAATAGCTAGAGGCCTGTGTTGAGGAAGTAAAAGGAAGTCTCTGAGCCTTTTATTAGATTCTGAAAAATCTTGGCTCTCCCAGTGGAATTGCTCCCTCATGGTATGCAAGGTTTCCCCAAAAGAGTAGACCTCAGGAGGAGAAGCTGAAGGAATTGATTCTTCAGCATCAGAATCTTCATAGGGGGGAAGAGAATATTCCTGATCAGAAGAGGAATCAGAAGAAATGGAAACCTGATCTGAAGATTCTTAGTCTGTCTCTTGCCTAGGCCTCTTATCAGGAGGGGGATGGGAACCTCTGATCAAGGTAATTAAGTCTTCGGCCATTTTGAGCATCTGTTTTTTGGGCATGGAGGGCTGTCCTTGTGGCTGGTGAACTTGCTTCTTTGTCTTTAAAGGTGTTTTAGTCTTTGTCTTTGAAGTCGGTTTAATATATAATTGTTTAGGTCTGAATACACCCTCAGAAGCCGATGCCTGCTCAGCGGCTCTGGACCCATCTGAGGGAATAATCTCCGAGGCTCCAATATCTTGAGTTTCCTGCGGCCTGGCCGACTCCATGTGGGAGTCGGTAGCGGCCTGCGACTCTAAAGTAGCGGGTGTCAGGGGCTGCGAAAGCACCTCACTGAGAACTGGCGACCTGCTTAGGAGAAGCTTCGTCGTCGGTTTTGGACCTTGGTTGCCTGTCTTTTTCTTTTTCTTTGCATTTTTTGTGAACTCCGATAGTCGGATGGCTATCCGACGACATTGTATAATTAAATCTTTGCCTAAAATAGCTTAATGCAAAATCTTACTGACGCTTAATAGTGTGTTGGTTAAATCTAGCACAAAACCGACAACTAGCAACGTCGTGGTCAGGGCCTAGACAAGGAATACAGTAAGAATAAAAGTCTTTATGAGGTATTTGCTTCCCACAAGAAATACAATTATTAACTTTTTCTGACATCGGTCTGGAGCAAGAAAAAAGTTTCCCCAATGGGGTAGTTAGCTTTTAATGAAGACTTCGGATATGAAACTCGAACACGAAATTCTCAGGAGTCGGCCGACCAGCACTTGTGAACTGCTTCTGCTTCGGGCACCGCCCGGCAAGAAAGACTGGATAAAATGGCGTCGGCTGCATTTTTTATACCCCTGATGACCTGACATCAGGGAAGAGGTGACAACAACTGACGCAGGACCCAAGACTTTGGAATTCAGGCCGACTGAGGGCAACCTGCTAGCAGGATAACCCAAATGTAATGACTGCAACAGTGAAACATGAAGAACATCTTTCATTCTCTCCAGGCAGGTTTGGTTTACCACCATGGACAGAAGTACACCTTCCATCCATCCCCATTTAGCACCTTGATTCATGCTGAGTGGCAGTGATGAAGGGAATTATTATTATTAGTAGTAGTATTACTGCTGCTGTTCTAACCACATACACTGGTGGCTAACCTTCTGCACCCTTCTCTGATGAATATGTGCTTCCTCACACATGTTCCCTTAGAGCTATCATTAGCAGCTTGGAAATGATAATTCTATGTCCTCTCAGCACTATGCAGTGTTGATGTCCAAGATTCCACTTGTACTGGAACAATTGACCAATGGCAAATTACCCCCCAGGATGGGCTGAGTGTGAACAACTCCTTTCCCATCCTCGACAGCCAGCCCCAACATGTTCCCATGCTGCGACTCGAACTATGACTGCCTGGGTCATGAACAGCACTCTTCCTCTGTGCTACAGACCCTGAAATAGTCTAATAGTTGCTATAAATGTCAAAAATTCTAGCAGTACTACAGCATGACACCCACCCCTCAGCATTCATATAAAGCTTTTGCTCTGAACCTTCTATCCAAAAATGCATGCTCATTACATCAATAATAGAACAACACAATCCGAAGAGGTTTTAGGGAGGTCGTTCTTGTGAGTCATGCTCTCTTTAGAGTGTAAATTTTTACCATAAAAAACATTCCCTTAGAGGTTTTCATTATTTATTCTTTAAGGAGAAGAAATTAATCACTATTAGGGCTAGAATTTGAATATCCAGCCACTGCATTCTACTTCTTATTCTCTCTCTCTGTCTCTCACACACACACAGACAGACACCACAGCATCGTATGTCATTCTGGATAGTTTTACCTAAAAGGCTGCTTTCACATCCTTAAATCTGTGGTCTTTTCTGACAAATGACACGACTACTTTTTAGTTGCTGGAGCTGCAGAATAACCAGCCACAGCCAAATCACATATTGATTAAAAGTGCATTCAGAGGACCTAATATCTTCAATGAAGAGAATTCCTTTAAGGAGCATTATGTAATACTGAGTATTATATTATAAACCTTACAAACAGCCCTATAAAGTAGGTAACAAAGCACTGAAGGCAGAGCTGTAAAACTGACAGAACATGAAGTCTGAATATAGCTGTCTAGTTGCAACCTTACATCAACTAGATTCACTACAATTAGGCACATTGCACTTAGTTAAGTTGTAAATAACCATAACTAAAACATGAGAGAGACAAGGATCCACCCCTAATCTTCATGCAGACTAATTAAGGGTGGCCTAATGGTTAAGGTGTTTGCCTTACAAACACAAGGTGCAGGGTTTAAGTCTCACAAGGGATAATTGGCTAGGCTTACAATGGCTCGCAATGGCAATTAGCCTAGTACTAACCTATGAACCTATGAACCTATGAATTATATAGCCATGCAAACTTGGATAAAAGGTAAAAAGGGTAAAAGAAAAAACGTACTTTCCTTTCCCCACTACACTCACCATTTTCCTCTTCCCAAATTCCTATGACCTAAAAGCAAATTACACCATCTGTGATAAAATAAGGTCTGACATAATAAAGTAACAATAAACTAAACGTGGAAGCTTAATCTTTCAGCTGACTCGTGATCAACTGCAGTACTCTCATATCTCATATCAACACAGTTCTTTAAAAATCGTAACTCACCTACCTAAAGTGATCACACTGAAAGTCTTCCTAGTGATTGTGCTACTTATCTTGTAAGAACAATGTTCATAACAGAGAACATACCCCCAGAGCAAACACACACAAAACCGAATCCATAACACTGTAATGGGCCTAGCATTCTAAAAGAAGACTGGAAAAACAGATAATTAGATCTCTCATAACGAATCTCACATACTACAAAATTTCTCTTAACACCTTCAAAGCTCAATGAAAAAAAAAATCAGTACAGCATCTAAACACAACAGCTCTTTTATAATTTACAAACTGATAGAAACAAATGGCTAGTTTTTCCCCAGTCTTTGTAGTTAACATAGATGTTCCCAGAAGGTTTATCTATCAAACAAATTTCACCAACGATAATCAGATACCAGTGAAGTGTGAATCAGCTTCCAGATACAACAAGAATGGAATTTGCATATGATGTGATTAAGATTTAATTTTATTTACCCTAGGTTCATAGGTTGGTACTAGGCTATCGGGCCTAGGGCCTATACAAGCCTAGCCATAATACTTCCCTGGCAATTTCTTCCCACAGTATTTACTTCCCTGGACCCCTATCTAGCAGGGCGACTGACATGATCCCCGGGGTGAATTTCCTATCTCCCATCCAATCATCAAGGTTCCTTTTGAAGAGGGTCAAAGAGGTGCTCTGCTTGACATGTATGGGGAGTCTATTCCAGAGTCTGGGGAGTCTCTGAGTCAGGAACCTATCCCTCCAGCATATTTTGTTCATTGTGATGACAAGGTTTACATCCCTGGAGTGTGTCTCTCTGAGGGATTGGGATTTCTTTAAGTGTAGCATGTCCAACAGCTCTGGGTTTGACATTGCCTTGTATATTAAGCAGAGATCGCCTCTGAGTAGACGATATGCGACATAGTATAGGTGGAGTTTTTTTTAGATGGTCAGCATAGGGCATCTGCTTTAGGCCTGTGATTCTTTTAGTGAGGTATTTCTGTGGCCTTTCCAGTTGTTGCAGATGTCTTGAGAGGTACACACCAAATGAGGCATTGTATTCTATAATGGGTCTAATGAGGGATGAGTACAGTGGGACAATGACCTCCTTTTTTCTGGATGAAAATCCCTTAGTGATGAGGTGTGCCACATAGAAGGATTTCCTGATTGTTGTGGCGATGTGGTTATTGAAGGTGAGACCACTGTCCACCTGTGTCCCACTTTCGGTGTTCAGTAAACTGCCATCTATGAGGTAATTCACGGGTACATGTTTTTTCCCAAAGGGGATAACTATACATTTCTTGGCATTGAGCTTGAGCTTATGGCTCTGGCACCAAGCATCTGTTTCTGTAAGGCCCTTTTGTAGAATATCCACATCATTTGGGGATTCAATAAAGGCTCCCTATTTGCAATCATCTGCGAACTTTGTTAGCCATAATGGCTCCCAGTTTGCAATCATCTGCGAACTTTGTTAGCCAGAGTCCCTTAGTGTTGGTCTGTACTTCAGAGAAGTAGATGCCAATCAAGAGCGGTCCCAGGACTAATCGCTGAGGTACGCCACTTGTCACTTGTCTGGAGCTGGATTTGGAGTCGGCTACTTTTACAGTGTGGGTTCTGTCAGTAAGCCAGTTGGCAACCCATCGAGTGACATAGGGATTAATGCCCAGCTTAGTACATTTATCTATGATTCCAGAGTGGGGGATGGTGTCAAAGACCTTGGTGAGGTCCAGATAGGCTGTGTGGACCACCTTACCCTTGTCCACAGCTCTGGAGACAGATTCAAAGAAGTCAATCAGGTTCAGGAGACAAGATTGGCCCGTCACAAACCCAAACTGTGTGGGGTCCAATGTTTGAAGGTTGCCAATGTCTTTGTTTATATGTTCCATGATAATACGTTCCATGCCCTTGCAGATCTGGCTCGTCAGACTGATGGGGCTGTAGTTCTCGGGATCAAAGGTGGATCCCCCCTTGTGGAGTGGGATAACTGTAGCTGTGCACCACTCAGTGGGCATGAAGCTTGATGTGAGGCTATAATTAAACATGACACTTAGGTGAGGTACAAGTTCTGTAGTTCATGTAGTACACAGCCTGGGATGTCATCTGGTCCCATGGATGCTGTATTCTTAGCTTTGGAGAGTGCATTTTTTACCTGTGTGGCTGTTATTTGGCAATCTTTCGGTATTGTGATGAGCCCTTTAGGGGGTGAGAGGGGGTGGAGTTTGCACCGAATCGATCTGCCAGGATATTGACAATATCCTTGGGGGATCAGTGTATTTAATGCCATTATGTTGTAGCTCAGAGCAGATCTGAGCATTGCCATTTAGATTCTTGACATAGCTAAAGAATGCCTTGTGGTTGTCTTTTGAATCTTTGGCAATTTTATTTCCATAACTAGCTTTGGAGGATTTTATGAGGGATCTCAGCTTCTTACTGAGGCTGGTAAGGGAGTTTTCCTCTTTTCTGCAACAGTTTCTTCCTTTTGTTATAAAGTTTGTTTATGGCAAGGGACCACCAGGTTGGCTTCCTTTTTTTGGAGTAGAGCATCTTGGTTCTATTTGGGATAGAACGATTCATGCACGAGTGGATGTGCTCGTACAGTGCATTAGTGTAAGATTCATCAGTTGACCTTTCAGCTCCCGTCTACATGGGTGTCATGAAGTTTGTCACTTCTGACTTGAGTAACATGAAGTTTGCTTTGGATAAGTTTTTTTTACAGAAGTTTCCTTACTGGGGGGTGGGGGTGGGATGTGGATGTCAAGGGTGATTAGCTTATGGTCAGACCTGACCAGCGATGGAGTGACCATAGGTGTGGAGCATCAATTTCCCATGTTGGTAATAACCAGGTCTAGGATATTAGAGCTCCTGGTGGGATTAAGGATTAGTTGATCCAGGGCATTGGAATTTATGAATTCCAAGAACCATTGCGCAAAGGTGTTTTCCCAGTTAATGGCAGGGTAGTTGAAATCACCTAATATTAGGGTGTTTGGTTGTATCTTAATACTTTCCAGTATGTTTAGAAAGGCATAGTAGAAAACATGGGGCATGGTGGGGGATCTGTAGCAAGCTACAGTTTGGACTGCAGTCTTACCTAGTGTTAGTTGCACCTGGAGAATTTCAGACACATTGTTTTGGGCAACTAGCCTGGTGTTGTGAATATGGACACTCCTCCACCTTTAGTATTTTGTTCCTGGTTTGGTGGCTGAAAAGTGTGGTAAGAGTTGTAGTCTGGTATTGCGGGGCTGCTCTCTGGACCCTTGATCCAGGTCTCAGTTACTGCACAGATATCGATGTTCTCCATTTTTAGGAGTGCCTCGAGAGAGTGCATTTTGAGGTTTAGACTTCTAGCATTTCAGTAGCATTACCTTCAGATTTTGCATGCTTGTACCTGTTACGGTGGTGGTTTTGTCCTTTGAATGTTGCCTAAAAAAGGCACTATAGGGGTGGCAAGAGCCTTAGCCAGTAACCTGAATCCCAGGGGCGACAGGTGCAGACCATCTCTGGCAAAGCATCGTGGTCTGTCGATTATGTCGTCCCAGGCAGACAGATACTGGATCCCCTTTGAATGATACCAGAAGCTTAGACAATTGTCGAAGTCAATCATTTTGTCCTTATACTGTGATATCATTCTGGGTGAAGGCAGGATGCTACTCAGGGCTAGGGTCATACCTGCCTGGGCCACATGATCCAAGAGCTCTTCCATGTCTCTTTTCATGTAGTCCAAGGAGGTACGTCTCAAGTCATTCACTCCAACATGGACAATGACAGAGTCATATTTGTACTTGTGGAGTGACTTGAGTGAATGCATTATGTGGCGGATCCTGGCACCCGACAGGCAGCTGACTGTAATTTTCTCCTTGTTCAGCTGGTGAGTGGGACATCAGTGTGCCTGACTATAGAGTCACCTATGACTAGTCCTAAAGTTCCCACATTCTAACAAAAGATTTAGTTCATTTAACAAAAGTTGTGGAAAGGACTTTAGTACATACCATAGCAAATTTATAAATGCTGCAATATGTTCAGACTGCACATCAGGTGTAAGCAATGAGAGCCTAGTGGTCCTAACTATGAAAATATGTCTATACATACCTTAAAGAATAAAGACTTCCTCTTAAAAGATCTTTTATAGCTCAATGGTGACAAAGCTACAATAACAGAGACATGGCTGAAAGAAAATGATTTATTTCCAGTGTTTAAAAACTGTAATGTTTATAGTTGTTGTAGGTATGAAACTACAGAGGGTAATGGAGGGATAATGTGGTCTGTTAAGGAATATATCAATATGAATTATTTTCATTTTTTTGATAGTATGACTAACAAAAATAACTGTGTGTGTTATCAGACGGGTAAAAAGGACAAGCATTCCTTTGGTAAGAGTATATAGAATATCGAGATACAAGTTTGACTAAGAATAACTTTTTTTAACTCCTTAGATCTATAAAATGAAATAGTAATGGAATGTTAATCTGCCTGGAATGAATCAGGGAATATTGGTGTGTCAAGTATGGGAATGACTTTTGGTAACTTTTTTCTAGATAATAATTTGACAAAATTTGTGAGTAAACTGACACATTATAGGAACATTCTGTATATAATTTATGTTCTTGCATTTAATAAAGGCAGATGTTGCCAGCTTCTACCTCTTGTCTGTGATCATTTAATAATACTGGCATCACTGATAACACCTTACAGCAGTTCCCACTATTATCTAATCTGACTTCTAAGTTCTAATCACAAACTATACAAAAGCAAAACAATGCTTGAAAAGTGTTCCATGAAAACATTTATTCTTCAAAGGTAAGATACAGACAAGTGGAAGCCACTGACAGACTTATCCTTTGGTCTAAGGAGAAACAAAGTCAGGTCATGGAAAGACAGAATCACATCCAGACAGCTAGTAATATATGTAGACAGACTATAGTTGTTTAAGTGCAGGAACACATTGCTAAGAAAAGGAAGGCTGGGCAGGAATAAATATGTGAAAGTTTGGAGAAACATCCTAGAGAAGAATCTAAAGAAAATCAAACTGAGTATTAGGAGTCATCAGCAACATTACAACAACAAACTTTATTTACAAATAAGTTTTTTTTGCTCTCTTTCACTCCCCTGTCTGTCGATAATCAGCCCTCTCCTGGCCAATCATCTCCTTCATTTCTCATCACTGAAGTGAGGGTCAGCTAGAAGAAGTCATCACTGAGACACCCATCTTATGGCACTTCAAGATTTTCTATTTTAAACCCTAACTCCATATGCTCACATTAAAGCACCGGGGAGGTTAAGTGCAATGGGCTAACAGAGGAGGATGTTATCTCATGTCCACAAAAGACATTCCCTCCAGGAAGTTCAGCACTATTGAATATAGCTTCGGGGTACTACAAGGGTCAATCTTAGAACCATACCTGTTCAGTCTATACTTTTCAGACATTAACATTCCACTAGATGTAGCATTCTGTTTGGAAACAAATGATTTTAAGCTGGGAAAATATGTAATCAGCATAAACGATGCAGTGCCAGTAGATCAATAGGTATCACACTTACCTTCAATGCAAAAGGCCATGAGTTCTACTCTCACACCAAATAGATGGATTACTGAAACTACAATGCAGTTTAAGGGGGATGCTGTACTCCTCAGTGTATCACCCTTTAGAAGAGATGTTGAACTGAGGCCTCATCTGCCTGAGTGGGTTATTAGCAGAGGTGGCGGTAAAATATCCCATGGCACTGATCACAAAGAGTAGGGTGTTCTTAATGGGGTTGGAAACTGGCACAATAGTTAATGTATGTACCTCAAAGACACAAAGTATAAGGTGTAATTCTTACCTTTGGGGAAACTGACTATGCTTAAAAATGTCCCACAAGGGCAACTAGCCTAACACTTACGGGGCTGGATAGTATAATGGTTAAGATGTTTTTCTCATAGTCACAAGGTACAGGGTTTGATTCTCACCTTTGAAAGACACTTTGTCTGGACTTAAAATGGCCAGAAAGAACAGCTAGCATGCCTACGTACCTGTAATAATTAGTGGACCTTCTAGAATTGTGTGGACAATGTGTTTTTGGACAGAGGTCAATAAGAAGACAGTAACATATATAAGATCAAACAAACTGTAAAAAAAAAAAAAATGACTAACGTTGCCATTCGACAAAAACATTTTCTCTGAAGAATGGTACTCTAAGGAAAAAGGAATTTTGAAAGAATATGTGCAGAGCTGGGACAGGGGCAAGGTTAAGGTTTGCAGACAAGTAAGGATGGGCAGTGGGGATTTCAAAGAACCTCAACAGCTCTTCTCAATATTGCACAATAATTATTCACTAATCATCTTAAAATGATGAGGTATACTGCAGATTTTTCTAACATCTTTGCAACTTCTGACTTCTTAACTTCTATTTTCCTTAGTTTTTCCTCTCATCTACTTTTTAATCTGAAAATGTTTAAACAATTCTATTCTTTCAGATTTTTCATTAAATACAATTTGAATGATAGCTGACTCTCACTGTTCTAGTTTTACAGAATGCTACTTTTCTAATCATTTTCTGCTACCGTTTCTTTTCCCTGTTCTTTTAGTTCCCTTCACTGATTTTTCTCATTTTCCTCTTGAAAATGATGCTTTTTCTCATTTTGATCACTATTCTCATCAATACAGTTACCTTTCAGTTCCCTTTTTTCTTCATTCCAGACCTCATTAATACACTATACTTCAGTTTCTCTTCCTTGTCGCTCACTATGTCCTCTCCATTCCATCCTTGTCCATCTTTCACTATTTCATTACTGCACTATAACAATTACTCTTTACAATACTATATTCTTGTTTACATTTATGATATAGATTCCTTTTCTTCTTGATTAATTTTAATTACATAATTATTCTCATCACAGCATATTTGATGTTTTCACTCTCTCTGTGTTATTTATAAACCATTGTTCCAAAATTATTTCATGTACCTGTTTATGATATATTACACTATCTTATGGTTCTTATAGAACATTTCAGATTTCATCTCTTTTTCTTGAATCTCAGGATCTAAAATTTTTTGTCTTTTTTGACTCTCTTCTTGTATGCTTGTCTTATTGTCACCTGATGAATTAAATCTGACAGAGATACCCTAACCATCACTTTTACATGATGATGTTTGAAATGAAAAACTTAAGGCTCTGTAAAATAAAACTCAGGCTTCTTTATTTCTACATATCTTCTGATAAAATTTGTACAATGGGTTTAATAATAGTTCTAATGAATATTACTCAAACAGTGAAAACTAAGAGATTCCACTATCAATTTTAAATTTATAACCTCATACTAATCAATACATTACCAAACATCTGAGTTTGAAAATAATTAATGAAATTTGCCCTTACTTGCTGGTTTGACTGTTTTCTCTGTCTCCAGAAGCATATGTATCTATGATCATTTGTTATGACTTCATTTCATGCTTTTGTGCCTTAACTTCTTTTTGTCTGATCCCCTTTTCCTTGTCACTTGTTATACAGAGAGTTATTATTTGGTATAAGCTTCCACCTGAATTTTCATTTTTTTCTAAATTTTCCTTAAACTTTACTTCTGTTACTACGTTCCCTGCATTCTCTTTTAAATGAGATTGTTTTGCTCTTGTACAAGCAGGCATTTTACCTTAAAAGTTTTGTGATCTACCGCATTTACTAAAAGGGCGGATAAAAGTAGAAGGCCTTCTGGATTACAGTTTAGTCACAGACCTGGTAACTTCATTTATAATCCATTATAATGTCTTTAAATTACGGCAAATACTGATCAACTCTATTTTGTACACGTATATTCAATGAACTACAACAAAGAACATCTAGGAAGTAATGGTTGCGCACTTGCTTAACACACCAAGAAAAGTGAGTTTAAGAATTATGGTCCCAAACTTTAGTCTGGCAATTTTCACACAGGATTAAGTCTGTTTGTTTGTCTTTTGTCTTTTCCCGGTAAGGGGTTGCCACAGTGGAACTCCGGTCCATTAATGATTGGCAGTAGATTTTTACGAAACGCCGAGGTGCCAGCTCGATGCTCAACCTTCAACGAAGGCACACCCATTTACGCACACATGTCTTTCGAACGCTACCCAACCGCGGGGAGGACATGCAGACTCCACACAGAAGGCACTCCCAAGCCCAGCCGAGAATTGAACGGGAGAGCCTCTTGCTGTGAGGTAACAATGCTACCGCCATACCACCGTGGCATCCTCACACACGATTAAGGCTATGAGCCTTTAATTAGCTACATCCTGCAGTGCAGGGTTTGATTCTTTCACCCTCCATTTTGTCTATGTGACAATCCACTTAATTAGACCGTGTTTTGGGGCAACAGAGAATTTGGGCTAGGTTCCTGAATGGCATTTTTGACTATACCTCTATTAAGTAACTATATGGCTAGCTACTTTAGTCCTGACCATACCTTTCAACTGTCCAGATTTTCATGGAATTTCCAGATTTTTGATTCATATTTTTGGTCCACTCACTCATCATAAAATTTGTGAGTTTCTGGCAAATCACTGAAGACTGAAATCATGAAATAATGACATGTATTTGAATTTCAGACTTTATAGCCATCAGAAAATGTATGCTAACATATAACCTGTTATTCTAGCAACTTTTTAAGTTTATAAGAGCAATATTTAAAATCCGTCCTTATTCTGGGGCCTTTGATGCCCCCATTATTTTTGGCTTTGTCCAGATTTTTTGCATTAAGAGGTTGAGGGGGTATGATCCTGGCTGAAGCAGAACTAAACACAGCATTCCAAGCTCAATGAGGAAAAGAGGCCTTGCCTAATAACTTAAATTAGTTCTCAGTAAAATCGTAAAGGAACCTGAAAACACCAAATGATGGCTTTTGGATTCTAATGTCTCCTTTTATAAGTTCAGTTTAAACTCTCTGTTAACTTTATTTACTTTTGCAGTTTAATATCATTACTTTAACTCCAAATAAGGCTAAATCACAATTGTTTTATAATATTTCCTTTGAAAACGCCTAAACCCTTTTCACTTCTACCTTTGATAGGACAAGTAAAATCTGAAGAAAAGATTAAATATTTAGGAATCACATTCTCCACAGACAACAAGGATTTCTATCTCAACAACGTTAAACTTAATTGGGAATACATTTTATCTGATCTAAGGAGATGGAATAACCTGAAATTACCTCCATTAGCAAAGGTCTCAAATTATTAAAATGAATGTTCTACTCAGATTATTATATATCTTTAGATCTACTCAAGTCTTAATCCCCAAGAAGTTTTTTAAACAAATTCACATTGAACTTGCGAAATTTATATGGGAACCAAGAAAAACTACAATATCATATGATAATTTGATGACCCCCAAAAATAGAGGTAGTTTAGATTTACCCGACTTTGAAAATCATTATTTAATTATAAATGCCAATAGAATTATAAGAATAGCTAACTACGTCATACAAAATAATAAATGGTACCCAAATTGGATAAGACTGGGTTACAAACATGTCGAGCATCTGAATATGAATCCCAAAGCTTTACCTTTCCTAAACAGAGATATCATTAAATCATATGCTCTAATGAAGCACATAAAAATTTATATAACATTAATACAAAATATTTTTAGATCATTAAATCTATATCAATATATGATGATTTTACAACCCTTTCACAGAAACCCTAACCTAAGAATTAATAATCAACTCATAGACTTAAAAAACTTCCCACTTGTAATTAACTTAACTCTACAAGATATATACTCTTATCTGAATTATTCTGCTCATGAGCTAAGACAGGAAATCAATCTCCCCAAATCATATCTAGTAGTGTTGAGGCAGATTAAAGAATTATCTTCAAGCTACTTTAAAGACTTAATTATTAATAAAGAGGACCTAACGAAATGTACCTCAATATGGCAAGCCCTAGCACAAACTACCAAATATATAACATCCACATATAAACTGATAAAAGACTTCAAATATCGAGACCACCTTCTCATATCAAAGTATTGGAAAGAAAAATTATCATTCGTTGAAGAGAATAAATTAATGAACGCAATTAAATTAACAGTAAAATCAATCTCCCTTCAAAAGTTAGCATTTACCCAACTTATGATATTCAATAATGCCTACTATACACGTCTCAGCTTGTACAAATTTAAATCCAAAGATTCTCCTAAGCGCCCATATTGTAAAGATGAAACTGCTGACCTCCTACATATGTTCTGGAGCTGTAAATGTATATATAAACTTTGGAATTCCCTAAAACTACAACTACAAAAGATGGGATATCAAAATTCAGTGCTTTCTTGGAAATTTATGATATTACACATCCCTCCAAATAACCTATCTAGATCCCAGATGATCATACTTATGAATATTTTCCTGCTAATGAAACTATACATAGCTACAAATTGGTTGAACCCATCTCCAACTTCCTGGGACAATTTTAAGATCTTAGCGATAAAACATATATTAGCCCACAAATATGTTATCAATAACCAAAGTAAACATTCAAATAATCTGAAGATTTGGGAACAAATTTTCAATATTATATTAGCTTAATGCACCGATCACAGAAAACTCCATTGTTATTTATAATATAAAATCTAACCCTATTAGGATATATTATTACAAGAAACTATCTTTGCAGATGTAAATTCTTTATATGTATGTTATTTTAATTGTGGAAGCATTCATGTAAATATTGTATATATGTTGCTAGAATGTTGATAGAAGATTTGTCTGGATATTACCTCTGTATTTCTCTGTTAAATGTTTGTATAAATAAGTGAAAAATAATAAAGAACTATTATTGAAAAAAAAAACAATTGTTTTATAATGTCATTCTTAATCTAGTAACAAATATAATACTTGTGTTTAGTATGATGAGAACGCTTTTGATACCACCACAGCTCATTTTATGACATAATTTTATCACTGAAATCAGAGTTCAAAAAAACAACAAATTGCCTCTTTTACATTTCTAATGATACATAATATTACTTAGTCACAAACCTTACTTCCTTGGTGTTAAAGGGATACAGACAATTCAATTACTGATACTTAAACAATCTTCTAGAAAAGGAAGCATCTTCTTATTGATTACCTATTAAAATGACCTCAAGACTGTTAAAAGTAATCGGTTTCCCAGTAACAAAGTAAAACAATGTAGAGTCTTTTCTTCCTACCAAATTGTTTTAATACCTGAACAGAAGCTTATATAAAGGTGCTAAAAGTAACCATTAATGCAATTACACAACAAAACAATATGGATTTGCTGTTATTCTGTGCAGTAAATATGCAAGTATAAACATAAGAAGAAAATAGCTGCAAGAATTTAGTTAATCTACTGTTTCACTTCTTAGAAGCATTAGTTTGCAATAGTTAAAGTTACCAACTATAAAACAGCTACAGCATGCAACACCCCATTAATTACACAGTTCTTCTAAAATTAGGCATTACCTGGAACAAGTTCTGGTAAGTTAAACCTCTTATGAAACAGCTTTCTCCCCTTATCTCCAGCTTAAATGCCAATAGTTTCAATGTGCACACTTAATATGGCAGTTCTACAGAGCAGGAGTGTATTAAGAGCTAAAAACTGTTCATTACAGTTTCTCAGCAAACATGATTGCCAAAAACTCTGGGCTATTTTCCCCACAGGCTGTACTTCATTGTCATAATAATACTCCACTTGGCACTTTGCTGTAATTTCACTAACATCCACCAGATCTGGAAGCCAAGCTACATTATTCATGCTAGAATTAACAGTGAAGATAAACTCCCAAAGAGGCTCATAAATAATTGCTCTTAGTCTGACAATGACAAGTTTCTCTACACCTCTGGAAGACTGAAAACCAGACCACAATCTTGACAACTAGTTTTCTTCATTTTACATTTATGTCAGTTTGCTGGGTTTATAATAAGAGTTCCTTCTAGGTACTACAGTTCTTTTACAATGTATGTTGAAGGTGTGAGGTATTAAATGCCTCTTCCCTTATGCCCAGCCTGCTCAGATTAAATGTTTACACTACTATATACCAAATCAACTACAGCAATAACTGCTTATTTAAAATCTAGAAAATAACTGTTGCTGAGTAAGTTTACATGTTTGGGGAAAGTATTTTAAAAATATTTATTTTAAAAATGATGTCTAATACCAATGTTCTGCCTGGCATTGTGTTCTGGTAGTTAGAAACCAGAATTCCTCACAGCATCAATATATCCATCCATCCATCCACAACCTCTTTTTCTCATTTTTGCACATGGGGTCAGGGTGTCACTTCAACAGTGACAATTATCTAGAGCCAAGGTCTACACCACAGGGTGGCTTGCCCTGCCACAGAAGGTCTTCTACAGCACACACTCGTATGCACACTCACACATATGGCCAATTTAGAGTGACCAATTCACCTACCACATGTGTTTGGAATATGAGAGGAAACCT
This sequence comes from Protopterus annectens, assembly GCF_019279795.1. Classification (NCBI taxonomy): domain Eukaryota; kingdom Metazoa; phylum Chordata; order Ceratodontiformes; family Protopteridae; genus Protopterus; species Protopterus annectens. The sequence continues at coordinate 213,938,253 of NC_056743.1, read as the reverse complement.
ATACGAACAAAGGGAGGACATGCAGACTCCACTCAGAAGGCAACTCAGTCAAGAATCAAACCGGAGAATGCTTGCTGTGAGGTGAAACCATTATCTACTGTGCCAACCTCAACATCAGGATATAATGTCTGCTATTTTATTGATAATGATTAAAAAGTCAAATATTTCCAAAGGCACACAATGTCGCAAAAGGAAGAAATAAAAGAAAAGGCAAACTGTAAACTGACTGCATTTCATCTAAAAAAAAAAATCAAATGCTGGAAGGACATTAAAAATACTGAAACAGTTTTTGTTGCAGTGAAATAAAAAAAATTAAATAGAAAAAATGGTTATAATTCTGTCTGTTGCTGGGAAGCCTGCAGTTCAATAAAAATCCTTCTGCATTCTAAGAAACTGAGTGGAAAAGCTCATTCTTTAACTAATAAACTTATTAGAAATATTTTAATTGTAAACCAAGTGAGACCATTCAAAACACAAATCTGGGTCCTGAACCAAAAAGTTTATAGAATTCCTGACAATTTGGCTGACTTGACGAAATTAGGCTAAGAAAGTAAATCACAAAGAACCATTACAGCAGATGTTAGCAAACAAGAATGAATGTGAAATAGAAGATGACTGCTTACAAAGAAGTATATTATCAGACAATAAACATTTGAAAATGCATGAAATATTGCTTTAACCATGGCAGAATAAAAAGTAAATAGCATTTGCAAATAAGCCAGTCTGCTGTGGCATGAAGTATTATACAAGAACAGGAGCTGTCCCACGAGCATGGGCAGCAGTAAAATTAACACTTACATCTGTCTACACGCAGTTATTTATACTATGTTGAAACTGTCATTTTACAAAAATGCACAGATATCTAAAACAACTGTATTTGCTTTCTATCACTTTTGGCCATTTTTAAAATTTTTAAGTAGCCTCTATTCACTTAAATACTTGCACACACTTTTGCACTGTCTTAATATGTGAAAATGTCTCTGCTAAAATCAAATTCATTCTCGAACAGTGAATACAATTTTACTGAAACTGTCACCTGTGGCAGATGAAAGTGTACCTTGGGCCATGGGTGGTTTTCAAATCATGGCCCATCCCAACACAAAAAATGTTTCTGGTACAGGCATAAATGTTCATATTCTTTTGTATTCATATTTCTGATTTAAAACTATTTGTACTTTTGTCATTATAATCCAGCAATGTCTATACCCATCAAATACAGCTACTTAAATGGATACAACTCAAAATGTCCAACTATGACTAAAAAAATGGTCACGATAAAATACTCCAACTTGCTTGACCCTTGCAAAGCCAGACTAATGGCTGCTTAACTTGATCATAACAGCTACAGTCTATCATTCCCATCTAGAGACAGCCTCCACCCCCAGCAAATATAAACCCACTGTTGACTTTGTACACCTTATATGTCTGACTGTGTTAAGAATAATTAAATAATTTTGGGCACAATGCATTTCAAACTAGTTTCATACAAACACACGAGTTCAAATATTTCAACTTATTTCATACAAATGCACAAAACTCCTGTACACCTGTTTTGTTTAAATTGAACAAACAAGAGAATAGCTCACCTTCATCCACATACAAACTCCACCCAGCAGTTATAGTCACTCTGCCATGTGCACCTCGTCTGATTGTGATAAAAAATACCTCTCAACCTTTTAACACAAGAGGCCAAAAATAATGAGGGACAGATACACAGAACCAGAGACACATTTCTGTAATTCGCTTAAAATGTTGCAAGAAGAACAAAAATCAAATGCTTGTCATTACTTAGTGACTGCAATCATGGTTTGTCACAACCCATAAATTTTATAAGGAACAAACCAAAACATGATGCAAAATCATTGGGATTCTGGGTAATCAATGACAATTTCAACCTTAACAGCCAAATAATAAATATTCCAATGTTTTCACAAATACACACTAGTCCTGTAAAGCCACACTTTAAACTGGGCAGATAATAAGAGGAAAAGTTGCTTTCATCCACAGCCAGCAACCTCTCTGCCCTTTAGTGAGATCCTCAATGATTTGTCAAAAAAATCCACAAATATTATGAGACACAAACCAAAAATATGACACCATCAGGGACATTCTATGAAATCAGAAACAATTTATGTTTATTTTAAACAGTTGGAAGAAAATAAATATTCTAATGTCAGACTTGAAAATAAGCAAACTAAAACAGAACAAATTGCTTTTCATCTACAGCCACCCACCTTTTAAACTGAGCAAACAAGAGGGTACAGTTGCTATCATCCATGGCCAGCCTTTCCCATTAAACTTAGAAAACAAGAAAATAAGTTTGTTTTATCAACAGATAGCCCCTCATCCTTATTTAATGACTATCATCTTCAATGATTTGCCTGAAAATCACATATTTTATGAGGCACAGATGAAAAATATGAGGAAGGTCAGGGACATCAGACAATAAATATCCCAACATACTTATACAAATGCACACTAGTCCAGGAGAGCCAGACTTTAAAATGAGGATGATATTTGGGCAAACTGCTTTTTACCAACAGCCAGCTTGCAATTTAGTGACATAAATATTCAGTGAGTTACCAGAAGACCAAAAATGGTATGAGACACAGACTGAAAACAAGAAACAAAGTCGGGAATATATTTTTTTTACTTAAAAAATAAAGTGCCCTGAGGTGAATATTCACAGTGTCTTAATTTTTTTTAAAACTGATAATGCAGATGATTGCTATGCTCAGTGCATATACTGCTTATATAATACACAAGTGGCTGCCAAAATGGAGCCTTTGGTGACAGATAATGCTAATGACAAACATGGGGGGTGCAGGGTATTTGTCTTTGCCTCCTTTACTCTGAACTTAATATAATCCACTATGTGGTCACTGCATCTAAGGGGAAAGGCTATATGCAAACTCACAGTTCAACAAATCATACATCTGTTTATACTGATATTTACATCAAAATTAATGCCCATCTCACTAAGTCCATTCCACTTTTTTCTGTAATACCTGATGAATTCTAAATGTCAGTGGCTGCTGCACAACTCAGTCCCATCACCATTTGCCATGCATGTGTCCTAAGTGTAAATTCACAGTAAAACTATTAACACAATGGAAAATGGAAATGTTGATCAAATCTAACTTTTTACTCTATTGTTCTAGTATTGAGCCCAGCCAGGGTGCAGCACATTTGCATGAATGAACTGTAATATTAAAACCTAGAAAAATGTTTGCTGTTAGAAATGGTACCAAGTTCCACTTGGTGTCTTCATTCCTTAGGCTTACTCTGTCAACAATCCCATCAAAAACTAGGACCCTACGTAGAGCAAAGAAATCGTTACACACTCTGCCAAGGTAACTCTAGCTATCCCGAACATCTTACTCTGTCTTATATGGAGCTCCTTTCATGACCAACCTACAAGCCTCACTTAGTTCAAACTTTAACAGTGTTGCAACAAAGTTACCAGATTTGCTTGCAACAACCCTTACTGGACCCATCACTGTTTAGTACTAAAAACACTTAATTGGCTCATTCTTCTTCAACACCATCTTCTAAATTGTCTCCTTTGGTCAAATAGTAAACAATGCTTACCATTTACAAACCACAAAAGGCTGGTGGGGTCAGTCCCTATTCCATAGTGTAGCTAGAACTTGGAATAAAATTCCTGTATCAGTCAGGTCTATCACACACCTTCATCTTTTCAAACTTTTACTAAAAGACTTCTTCTCGTCCACCTGGCATACCCCCACTTCTCGTATAGGACATAAGACTCTAACACACTTCATCAACTTTCTTATTCTTCCCTTTAAAGCGCTAAATCACTTACCCTGCTTATCCTCTTTTAATACCTCACTTTATTGCACTTCTAAAACTACTATACCTACTTTGAATTAGTACAGCCAAATTACATGTCACTACATCTCTGTTACTACTCAGACTTGCTGAGATCCTTTAATACCTCACACTATTACATTTCTTAAATTATACCTACCTATATTATGCACCACTTGTCTAGCTGCAAAATCTCAGTACTAGGCTTGTAAATGAAATGTTTGTGAATATCAATACATATTTTATTATACTGACTATCATGTTATGCATTCACTGAAACGGCATTATAAAATGGGTTACTGTAAACATTGACTGCATTAAATATGATACCTTGGAGTTTTTCCCCCCTGGGTCTAAAAAAGGACAACTGTGCCCAATCAGACTTTCCTGGTAAAAAAATGTCAATAAATAAATAAATAAACAAGTACACATTTGAACTGTAGACAATCTTGTCCTAGCATCATACCAAGGGGTATAATTTATGGAATGTTATATACATAACAAACATGCCTTCCTCCCATTAAGAGAAGCAGGATGCTATCATCACCTTACTGAATGGGGAGACATCACTTAGTTCTTTAGAAAAGCCTGATATACGATGCCTTGATACGTACAACTATGTAAGCATTCAAATATGTAAGTAGCCTATTTGCTTTTACATACTTCATAAAAAGTTATACTGATTCTTGTAGCTAGTATATGCTCACCCACTTCTTCCAGTCTCACAACTTTAATTGCTGTGTATTTTGTCATAACACCACAGATCCTGTCCATCACAGATAATTAGCTATGGGTGTATGGGGGACGGGTTTGAAATTATTCCCAAGAATTATTCGCCCAGAATTATTCTCTAGAGTAGTACCTTACATTGTGGATTTGTGCTTCTTGATATACGATTAGAGTATAGATTATTTTGATGTTATCTTAGAACTGCAGTGATGAATATTTACTGTTGTGATCTACCAGATCATGAAATAGAAAGGATCGATCACTGATAGCCCTGCTCATTAAATAAGCAAACATAAGTATTTCAATATTTATGAATGTAAATGGTTAATGTAATGACTAACAGCAGTTATGGAAAGTAGAAGAGGAGACCTACGAAAAGGTTAACAATAGTGTCAAAAGGAGTGCCAACTCCAGGGCGCTGATCACGTTTTTTGATGGACTGTCAACCCTGCACATTGGTTTTAGGATGTAATAGCCTCCAGCATTTTTTACAAGTGCACAGTTTGTATGATGACTTTAAAAAGCAATAATGTTTGTTGTCTGCACGAAAAATGACAAAAGTACAGTTGTGTACACTTACCATAAATGTAGATGTTCGAGTGTATTCACTGTTGCAGTCATAATATTTGGGTTGCCTCTGGCAGCCCGAATACCAGATACGTAGTACTTCTACGTCGGTTGCTGTCGCTTGAGGACTGACATCAGGTCGTCAGTAGTATAAAATAAGGCAGCCGATGCCATTACATCAGTTTTTCTTGCCCTAACCTGTCAGAAGCCCCCAAGTAGGAGGCTAAGTTCTGGCAGAAGAACACCACCAGTGGAAAATAAATACCAATATGTCCCTAGCAAAGAAAAGAGAACAAGTTAGAATGGCAATAAAAGGAGAAAGAGAAGAAAGGGGGATGGAGGGGGGAAAACCAGGACTGCATCAGTGAATACACTCAAACATCTACATTTATGGTAAGTGTACACAACTGTACTATGTTTTTCATGTTTCATTGTTGTAGTCATCACATTTGGGTTGATTCCCAAAGCTGAGGAAAAGGGTGGAGGCAGTCAAGGAACTAGCAGCTGGCTAGGATGCCCTGCAAGACTGCAGAGGCAAACCCTGCTCTGGATTTGGAGAAGAGAGGCAGGTAATAATGCTTGGTAAAAGTGTGAACAGATGTCCAGGTGGCAGCCTCCAGGATGTCCCTGGTGTGGACTCCTCTGATGAAAGCTTCAGTGGTGGAGGCTGCTCTGGTAGAGTGTGTCCTGACCCCCTTGGGGAAGGCTTTCCATGCTGTTTGTAACAGAAATGGATGCAGTGTGCTATCCATTTGGAAATGGTTTGTTTGGAGATGGCCTTGCCTTCTGTCCCCGTAGCAAAGCTGACCAGCAATTGATCAGACTTTCTGAAGGATTTAGTCCTTTCTAGATATAATCTGAGCTGTCTGTGCACATCTAGAGAGTGAAGAATCCCTTCCCCATTGTTCTGGGGATTAGGGAAAAGATGGGGAAATGATTGCATTGGTTGAATGCCACACTGGACACCACCTTGGGTATGAAGGATGGCTTAGTTCTGAGGGATACCCTGTCTGCATGGAAGATGATAAAGGGTTCCACGGCCATGAGTGCTTGCAGCTCAGAAACTTTTCTGGCTGAAGTGATGGCCAGAAGGAATGCTGTTTTCCAGAAGAGAAATTTTAGCTCTGTAGAAGCAGTTGGTTCAAAAGGGGGAAGGGTGAGCTTTTCCACTACAAAGTTAAGGTCCCAAGCTGGTGTTGGTACCCTCCTGGGTGGCCTCATTTTGCTAATCCCTCTTAGGAACTGTTTGATCAAAGGGTGTGTGAAAAGGGGCTGCTCAGTGGGAAAATGAGCAGAAATAGCAGAGGCATGAATTTGTACAGAGGAGAAAGAAAAGCCACTGTGTAGTAGGTCAGCTAAGTAATCCAGGATGAGAGGGAGGATGGCTGTGCCATATTGGCTCCCTTAGCCTGGATCCAGGTGCAGAACCTTTTCCGTTTATCAGCATAAGACTTTCTGATGCTAGGACGTCTGGCCTCATGGATAACATCCAGAATCTGCTTAATGAGGTTGACAGATTGGTTTGGGGTTAGGGAATAAGCCAAGCTGCCAAACTGAGTGTCTGCAATTGGGGATGCATGAATTCCCCTTCCCTCTGGGTCAGGAAGTTTGGAATCTGAGGAAGATGTCATGGAGGTAGCGGGGACAGGCTGCATAGCAAGGGGTACCAGTGCTGCCAGGGCCAGTCTGGAGCTATAAGAATGGTCCTTGGTTTTTCCTCCCTTATTTTGAGCAGTACGCTGGGGAGGAGAGGTAGGGGAGGAAAGACACAGATCAATAGATTGACCCAGGGGAAGGACAAGGCATCCACTTTCTAAGCCATGCAGTGATGCTCCCTGGTAGAGAATTTGCTGAGCTGATGGTTATTGTGGGAGGCAAAGAGGTCGACCTTCGGGGTTCCCCATTTCTGAATTATTAGGGTGAAGGTACTTTTGTTGAGTTGCCACTCATGTGAGTCCAGAAGATTTCTGCTTAATTGGCATTCCAGAGAGTTGACAGAGCCTGGTAGGAATTGTGCTAACAGGTGTAGTTGCATGACAGAGGGTGTGACACAAAGGGTCATGGCCAGCCTGCATACAGGGTAGGAGTGAGTCCCTCCCTGCTTGTTGAAATACCACATCACAGTGGTGTTGTCTGTTTTGATCAGGAGAGCCCCTGGAGAGAGAAGGGGCTGGAAAGCTATCAAGGCATGCTGCACAGCCATCATCTCTTTTTGACTGATGTGCAGAGGGATTTGCTGTGGGCTCCATTGGCTCTGTATGCACCTGTCATCCAGGTGTGCACCCCAAGCATAGTCTGATACATCTGTGGTGAGGGTCTGGGCAGCAGGGGGTTGGGAGAAAGGCATTCCCTTCTTGTGGGAGCATGCTGTTGCCCACCAAAGAAAATCTTTTCTGAGGCAAGGACTTATAGGTAGAAGAGTTTTCAGGTCTTGAGAGTGTTGACACCAAAGGCTCTTTAGGTACATTGAAGTTTCCTCTTATGCAGTCTGGCATATGGAATAAGTAGTATGCAAGATGACATGAACCCCAGAACTTGCAGGATCTTCCTTGCAGATAGCTGGGGCCTGGTGGCTAGTTGAGAGAAGTAGGCTGTCAGGAAAATTTGTTTCTCTGGAGCAAGGTATGCCATCTGGGATGCTGTGTCCAGACTTGCTCCCAGGAAGATTATCCTTTGGGTGGGCATCTGTTTGGATTTCTTTTCATTGATTGTGTGCCCTAGGGAGGTTAGTAGGGTCTTTACAAAAGCCAGGTGCCTGAGCAGCTTTTCCTGGCTGTCTGCCTGAATAAGGCAGTCATCTAGGTATGGGTAAATCTGAATATTTCTTTGTCTGCAAAAGGCAATGGCTGGAGCCATACATTTTGTGAAAACTCTGGGAGCAGTAGATAAGCCAAAGGGAAGCACAGAGAACTGAAAGTGCTGAGATCCTGCCCTGAAACTGAGATATTTCCTGCATGATTCCCTGATAGGAATGTGGAGGTAGGCTTCTTTTAGATCCAGGGTGGCTAGCCAAGCGTCCTTGGAGAGCATGGGTAGCAGCTGTTGGAGGGTGAGCATTTTGAATTTTGGGATCACAAGGAAGGTGTTTAGAATGCATAGATCAAGGATGGGGTGCCAGTTGCCCTCTTTTCTGGGCACCAGAAAAAGTCTGGAGTAGAAACCTTGGCCTATCTGTTCTGCAGGAATGTGCTCTACTGCCCTCAGAGAGCAGGGAAAGGATTTGCTTTTGACCCTCTGCCCACTGATTTGGTGGTAGATCTGGGAACCCTTTTGGGGTTGGAAGGGTGTGGAAGGAAAAATTGTATTCCTGAGACACAATGTTCAGAACCCAGTGGTCCTTGGTAATGGTGGCCCAGGTGCTTGAGTGAAAGGAGAGTTTTCCTCCTAGTGGTAAGTGACAGTGGGCAGAGGGAGGGGGTGGAGGAGATGAGTCATTGTGAGCTCTTACCATAAGGGGTGGTAGAATTCCCTGGTTTTGAAGTGGAGGTAGTTCACTGCTTAGATCTCTGCATTTCCTGGGGCTGCTGTCTGGGGAGTCTGTTTCCATGGGGCCTAGGCTGGGCCAGCTTACTGGAAGCAAGAAAGAACCAGTGTTTGGAGGGACAATGCCTGCTGAACCTAGGTGGATGGACCTGCAAGAAATCTTTAACTGTTTGCATAGAGTTTGCTTTTTCTTCAATCTTTTTTAAGACCTCTTCTGCTTTAGTGGCAAATAAGTTTGTGCAACGGGGATCAAACAATTTAGATTTGACATGGCCTGGCAGGGACTGTTTCTTAAGCCATGCATGCCTTCTAATGACAGATTCAATGACTGCTGCCCTGCAAGAAGCTTCTAGGGCATCAAAATAACAGTGCAAGGTGTGTTTAGTTACTTTTCTTGCAGAATGCATTAACTCTTGTAAATCTTTAGATTCTGCCCAAGCAGGAAAGGAAGACATTTTTTGTTTAAGGAGTTCCAAGGTATGTTGCTGAAATTTCAGCATATGGAACTGACAATTTAGTGCCCCGATAGCAAGAGTAGCTGAGGTGTATACTTTTTTACCCCATCTGTCCAATGCTCGGGAATCCCTGTCTGAGGAGGTGGGATTCTTAGCAGAGGTTGCTTTAATTCCTTTTGGCCCTTGAGAAATGACCTCAGGGTCAGCTGTAGGATTTTTAAAAAGATATTTGTGTGAGTCAGGAACTCTATAGTACTTGTCTACTTTTCTGGGAGCAGGAGGAAGGGCATCAGGAGTCAAGCTGGATTTGAGGAAACATCCTCCACAACATCCAGGACTGGGGGGATGGCCAAGCATCTGTGTTGTGGAAGATCTAGGAATTCCCTGAGTCCCTTTTTAGACTAAGGGTAGTCCTGACTCTCCCATAGAAAATGCTCCCTAAAAGTATGCAGGGTTTCCCTAAAGGAAAAATCCTCTGGGGGAGAGGCTGAAGAAATGGAGTCCTCTGCATCAGAATCCTCATAAGTGGAGAGGGGCTGCATGACTTTATATTCAGACACATCAGATTCATCTGACTCTTGTTCAGACAAAACTACTGGGGACAGATGTCTTTTTCTTTTGGAGGGGGTAGCTTGGCTTCCCCTGATCAGCATGATACGGTCTTCTGCCATTTTAAGCATTTGAGACTGAGGAAAGGTAGCAGGCGCCTGAGAGTGGGTCGTTGGTTTCTTGGGTGTGGTTCATACCCTGGGCCTAAGAAACTTGGTAGTTTTAGATAGAACGGTATTTGTGAAAGAAGACATCAGTTTGTGTCGAGATTCGGTAGTGCAAAGGACTTCATCAGAAGCCGGTGCCTGCTCAGCAGCTCCGGCCCCATCCAAGGTAGAGACAACAGCAGGATCCTTAGTCAAAGAAGAGCTTTGCAGCATACTGGAGTCTGAAAGGGTGTCAGTAGTGGCCTGTGAATCAACAGAAGTGGGCATCAGGGTCTGCAAAAGCGCCTCACTGAGTACTGGAGAACTGACGACTAGCTTATCGGAAGCATGGTCGGTAGGTTTGGACATGTGCGGTCTGTCTCTATCTTTATCTTTACGTTTTTTCAGAAGATCTGCTGTCATTTGGCTTACCAAAGTCATATTGGAATTGGAGGACTGTTAGCGAAATATATCTGGCTACAATAAGGACCCGACAATGGATAGTTCTGGCATTCAACAAAGCACAGAAGCGACAATGAGGGACGTCGTGGTCTAGGCCTAAACAAGTAATGCAGTAAGAGTCAAGTCTTGGTGTGGTATTTGCTTTTCACAGGTAGACAATTATTAACTTTTTCTGACATCGGTTAGTGCAAGAAAAAAGGATCCCCGATGGGGTACTTAGTTTTAGAAGACTTCAACTTCAATTCAGTAGACGAAAACTCAGGTAGCGGCCGATTGGCACTTGTGCGAACTGCTTCTGCTTCGGGCGCCATGGCAAGAAAGACTGATGTAATGGTGTCGGCTGCCTTACTTTATACTACTGATGACCTGGCATCAGTCCTCAAGCGACAGCAACCGACACAGAAATACTAAGTCTCTGGTATTCGGGCCGGCAACAGTGAAACACGAAAACATTGAAAGTTACACTCTTGACTCGATAACAACCAGAACATTTTTTTTCTGTGTAGAGATACCGTTCTTTAAAGCAACAGCTGTGGATAATACATAAAAATGTAGAATGTAAGAATTTAGGTACTTAGTCGTGTACTGATACATATAGTCATTAAGCTGTTTTTAATGGACTAGACTTCCTACAGTCCTCGGTTCAGAGTCGCTCACAAACTTTAATAGCTTACATCATACACAGTTTTATGTATATGAATAAAAAAAAGTCATCACCGGTGCTGAAATCCTAACCTTACTATCCTAACCTTACTAGTCATATGATGTATTCGTCCAGGCTGACATCCTTACCTTACTAGTCATGTGATGTATTCGCCCAGGCTGACATCCTTACCTTGCTAGTCATATGATGTATTCATCCAGGCTGACATCCTTACCTTACTAGTCATGTGATGTATTCGTCCAGGCGAACCTGTTAAGGGAATATCCACAATCACTCTCTCATTTAATGGCCTAACAGTAAGTCTTTCTGCAGGAGTGTGCGGCCTCCTTGGTGATAAAGTTTTTGGAGGTCCAGGTGGAGGGATATCTGAAGGAGATGGTGGAACAGAGATGGATCGAGGCACCTCTAATGATGTCTTCACCCCAGATGTATCTGCATAATCTGGTGAAGTTACATATGGTGGGGCTGTTGGGCTGCCATGTTTGAACTGCTGTCTTTGCTGCCATTCATAAAGCTGCCACACTGTACCCTCCTTTGTGGCTTTCCTTTCTTCGTTTGACATTCTGATATGGCTGATGCGGTCCTGTGCATATCTGTAGTCACTGGGCAAGTCACGGCTAGGAGGGGGAGGGGAGTTTCCTGAAGGCTGTCTGGTATTCTTTGGCAGTGACTGATATTTATCAGACTGAGGCTGAGACTGGCTGGAGGTTCGTCGTGTAAGAGTTTGTTCAGAAGCAAGGCTAAAGAAAAAAGTAAAAACATTTTATGACTATGCAATTTCAAATACTGCATCTTAGACTTTTAAGTCAAGACAGATTTTCACTACCATAGTATTAACAAAATATTTTTAAATTATTTTTAATGGTGGTTATCTCACACCAAAATGGCTTACTGCTAAACTGGCAATAGTCAATAGAATTATATAATAAAACCCCAAGCACACAACCAATCTTCAGTCAGTCTATGCTACAAAAAATGGCAAAGCTGCTTGCCTTTTTTTCTCTCCCTTGTACTGCCAGCCATTTTACTCAGTCTTTATGTATTTAACTGCATGTACATGTGCATACACACATACATACACACACACACACACATGATCATGCACCGACAGAGTAGGCTCAACCTTTGTGAGGTGTTACTTACCGCATTTAGACAGCCCTTTTTTTTTCTCCTTTCACAGATGATGTCTTCACAAAATTAGAAAACAGTATTGGCACAATGACACAGACAGAGCATTCTAGAATATTATGCAGGTCACCCAGGTCTGACTAGTTAGATCAGAGAGGAAAGGAGTCTGATATGAAAGTACTCCATCAGCCAAAACCTTCACATCTCCAACTTACTCACCACAGAAACTAGGTAGTTACCATTCAGAGATGTACTCCTATCAAAATTAAATACAAACGTCTTCCTCTATAACATTGGACATGTCATTCAACAACTATAGAATGCAAAAAGCATTAAAAAGATCTGATGTCTTATAAACCTCTACAGAATATATCTGTGCAAATGCCTAACCCTCAGTACCATATTCTTATCAACCTAAGGACAATGTTACCTTTCTCTTCTATATTATAAAAACTCATTTTTAAACTTCCACTCTTTTCATGGTCAACTCTGAAAAACATTTACTATTTCTTACTCACTCCATAATAACAACTGCATTGCTGTAGATGTACAATAGCCACCATTCCCTCAGTACACCACATGTGCAGCTTTCTAAGAGTATGCCCCAGAAGTGTGGATCTCCATTCCAGCCTGCTTCAACCCCCCCCCCCCCCACAACAGCTTATCTTTAACCACTGACTATCTCCTTGCTTTTTAGTACCTATACATCCATTTTTCTAAGAATGTTTACTTTGCAGGATCAAATCAATTCACTCCATGGACATATATTAAAAAATACTGCATTAGTACGCAATGCAAATTTTACAATGTTTTATCCAAAGCTAGACTGGCAACATGAATATCACTGGTGAACGTCTCTACGTAATACTCCATACAAACAACGTATAGTTTTTTGTATCACAGAAACAGTCTGTGTACCGTTTCTAACAACTGTAAAAATACTTCTGTTTATATCGACTGTACTGCCTGTTAACCAAGGTCATGTTTGAAAAGGGTGAGCTGGCCAGCCTGTCCACATGGGTAACTACTGTAAAATAAACAGATACAAGAAATTAACTACGCTGGGATGTAGGTCCTCCTTAAAATACTAGTCACTCCAAGGTGACCTGGCATCCTCCTCCTTCACATCAGCTGTTACAATTCTATGTTAGCCTGAGAAATAAGGGCATTTTATTCAACAGATCTCCAGGATGAAGGACATGCAGGCAAGGAAGTCAAGCTGAGGTATGCCTTCTGTCTCGAGGGGATAAAATAAACAGTTTGCCAAAAAAGGCTTTGCAAAACAAATATTCATTGCCAAAAAGAAGCAGAGATTTTTAGATCTTGATAGGAATCTAATGGTTGTTGCTGTTGTTGTGTCTTTCAGCTTTTCCCAGTTAGTGGTCGCCACAGCGGAACTCCGGTCTACTAATGATTGGTAGTTGATTTTTACGTGCCGAGTTACCAGCCCTGATGCACAACCTTCAACGAAGGTATGCCCATTCACACATGTCTCCACACAGAAGACGCTCTAGCTGAGAATCGAACCAGACAGCGTCTTACTGTGAGGCGACAACGCTACCGCAGCACCACCACCGAGGAATTCTAATGGTAAATATGAATAAAGAGTGACCCATTTCTTGATTAAAATGCCTTACTTGACTGACAGTTAAAGTACTTTCCTTTAAGAGGAATCACATCAGATTACAGTAATAGAGTGCAATGTGACCTTTGATGCCATTTTCACTGACCTTAACCAAGGTTTTCTATGAAATTATTAGGATTAAAGATACTTTTTTATGTACACAATTTAAATAACATGCCTTACAACAATATTAAAATAGAGGATTAGGAAAACTGTGACATATGAAGGCATAAAAACGTAATTTATAATATGTGCCTTTACCAGGAAAAAGCACATAATGAATTCCTTAAATACTGCCAGCAGATCAAGCTGTTTTATTACTGATTTGTGAACAATGAGTCTTTTAACATTCTAGAGTTATATAACCACATTTGCGCAATAAGTCTAAGGCAGAAGAATTCATCTCATTAATATCCAATACTCACAAAAGAAGGGTAAATGCACAGTATGAGCACAATGTCTGCATAGAAAAAGCTACCTTATGCAGAAGATAACTTCTTTTGTCTTAGAGACACCTGACAATTCCAGAAGATTTCACTATAGAAGAACATTTCCTTTAACCCCAGGTGCTAAGACCAGGATGGTTTCTAGAATTCCCTGATACCCTCTGCAGACTAGCAACACTTTACCACTAATGCCGGAGCCTTGATATCCTTTTCCTTACTTATGCACTACTCTGTTTTCTTACCTACTCCCACGTTCCTCAAGTTCTAGATGTCTACACCTCCACTACTCCACTATGATCAGCACCCATATAAAGTATGAACAATAATCAGTAACATAGAACAGACACTGTCCGTCTTATTATTATACAATTCTGTTTATCAAAGAACATACCAACTATGTGTTTCAAAGTTTAAGGTACTGATTCTATGACCCACCTTATCCTGACAGAACTGAAAGAGATGTTGCCCTCTACTGCTTTCTCCCCATTTTCATACAGAGACCACAAGCATTCTCCTTAGTGTTGGAACATTTTTAGCTCGTCTGTGTTACCCAGCTAAAATGGCACAGTCAAAGAATCATACCCCTCACACAGACCTGTTAGGATGCAGGCTGCTTCCCCCTGTTTAAAACCACAATCCATTGATCTGGAACATTATTTCATTCTATCAGATTTGGTCTTACCAATATTGGATTGCCAGGAAAAGGAATTTTTGACACACATCATTACATATTCTACCTCAATGACCACTCTTCTATGCACCTAACAATGTGTTGAAAAATATGAATATTTTGCACAACAACATCAGAAGGGAGGCAAGAAATGTTTTACACTGAATTGAAATAACAGTGCTATTATTATTATAAGCAGGCAGTGTTTAATTTTGAATTTTGAGGGACTGCCTCATTGAAAAGCAATATCCTGGAGTAATATATTGAATGTGGTTCAAGAAATGAGTGGTTCCACGGGTCCTAAAGGCAGTAAGACCATCAGTTTGATACTGTAGAACCCAACGTTGCAGGATATGTTCTTAATTAAATTGTTCCCAATAATTTAATAGTAAATGACATACATGTGTTCATGCGTATGAATATAATTCAATGTCAAAGTACAAGAAAAGCTAACAGAAAAATATCAGTAACAAAGGATCAAAGCTCAAAAAATTGAAAAACAAAACAACACAACTCACATTTTTTGCAGGGGCCCCAACACCCTCACTAATTATATATTCGAATTATAAAGCTGCACAATAGCAGGGAAAGTGCAAATTCCCATGATCCCCTGTTTAGTGACCTCCCAAAAACTAATGCCAGCATAAGCGATCATATGATTATTTGATCACTTTTGCCGGCGTAAAAGACATTCAATATTACGAACATTCTTCTATATAGAATGTTTCCATATAGGTACAGTTGCCACTGTCTTAGCTGTCTAAATTGTGGCATTTTTATAGAAATGTACAATTTTGTAGGACAAACTGTACATGCAGCCACTCCAAAAGGCAAGACTTGACTTTGTTGCCAAAATAAAAAACTCAGTTTTATAGAATTTGAATGGCTTCTGTTATTTCTTATTATATTAAGGTGTTTCAAATATAAAATAACTGTTTAATGCAAATATAAGAAGAAACAAACCAAATGTTTTTACCATATTTTCATGCCCCTCCCCCCTGGATTCAGCTACCAAATTATGGACTGTCCTGCATAAACAGGGACATGTGTTAATTCTAACACTTTAGGTCAAACTCATCATTGGTCAAAGGATTTTCCAGTATCACAGTGTCAGAACTAGTTGAATGTACAAAATGTACACCTTGTCAAGGGCAGGAGTACTTAAAGTGTGCAAATGTCAAATATTGGGTAAGTGGCAGGTGAAAGCATTGCCAAAACATTTGACGCTGAATGTGTACGTGTGTATGTATGCAAGTGTTTGTGGGTTAGGGTTAGGACAAGGGCTACAGAAGTAGGTCAGCATGTTGGTATGTTGGAATGAGTACATTTGAAGTGTGTATGTGTGTCTTTGTGTGCATTCAAGTGTACTCATGTGACAGCATGTTTTTTAATGATATCATGACAGAAAGAGTGTTTAATACCCAAAGGTTTAGCATTGTGGTTAGAGGCAGGTGGAGAGTTAGCCTACCCTTACCTATTTGTGCTAACTCTAACCACTACTCCTTCCCTTGCCTCTAAGAACAACCCTACACATTAGGATACTAAACACGCTTTTCCTATCCAGACAAATTACTTATGCAAGTTTGTGGTGTTTTTATTTTTTATTTACGTTAACTTAGAAAAGGAAACTGGTTTACTGATTTGGGAAAACAGTATTCCAGCAAAAGGAAAGTCTGATTTTTTTTTTTTAAATTATTGAAATGTGCTACTGTGTATGTGGCAAGTAGTAATTCACTTTTAGTTCCTACTCAGTATATAATTCCCATATCATTTACTTGTTCTACATATATATATATTCTTTCTTATTACCTACATAATTTCTTGCTCTAAAAACTCCTTCACTGTTTTTATGTTTTGTTCTGTCATTGTTATCATTCATTTTGTGTATGTTTTGTGCACATTTATATCATCTGTTGCCCAATGATCCTGGGTCATGGCTAAAGGGTCTGATGACTAGCCCACCTACTCCCTTATATATACACACACACACATATATATATATAGATATATATATATATGGATTTATTTCATAATCTCGAAATACTGAAACATCAAATTTCAGTATCTCAAAACTATGAAACCAAATCCACAGAACACCGAAACTACAAAACCCCAAGACCAAAACCGCAAAATTCAAAACACCGAACAAACCACATACACTACACTATACATACACCACAACACTCACATCACAACATAAACAAACAAAAACTACACACATACACAACTGCTCTCCCCACACCCCTCTAATTATATATACTAACTCTGAGATCGTACAAACAGGAAACAAAAGCAAACTCACACACGCACATTCTTCAGTCCCTCACACAATCAAACAAATCAGCATACTCAAACACACTGTAACCCCCACTCAAATCCCTTACAAAACACTCACTTACCTAACAAAACACCTAGATCCACACATGGCGAGGTGCACCATAAACACACAATCCCAGACATCACGTAGCGTAAGGCCATAACTGCGAATTCAAGATATTGGAATTCGCGATTATGAACTTTCACTATTTTAAAGATTTGGGTTTATTGTCTCGAGATACTGAAATTCGACATTTCAGTATTTCGAGATTATAAATTTTTATTTATTTATTTATTTATTTATATTTGTTGACTGGGAGTGTCCGACTGGACGTAGGTCCATTTTCAGCGGAGGCCCGGGGAGAAAAGCTCCACAGTTAAAATAAACAGACAGTAGTTACATTGGATTACATAGCAATTAACAATTTACATAACAATTACTTACAACATATTTACAGATGAAGAACATAGTACATCAGTAAACAACTAGAATCTTTATATGTGAAGTACATAACAGACATTAACAAATGTTACAATAAGAAGTTCCTGCTGTATAATACGTACTAGGCTTATGAGCATGGCTCCCATATGTAAATGGCTCCCATATGTTTATATACACACAGACACATACATAGAATATAGAATCTGTACATATATCAAAGTCAAAATAAACTTTATTGTCATACAGAAATCACACAAGTAAAAAAACTGAACAAAATTCTGTCTCCAGACTCAATGTACAGACAACATATAGACAATTTTCGCTTCTTAAGACAGAAGTGGCAAACTTCATGACACCCATGTTGACGGACAATAGAGGTACGACTGCTGAATCCTATACAAATGCACTTTATAAGCACTTACATGAGTGCATGGATCATGCAATCCCTAACAGAACCAAGATGCTATCCTCCAAAAAAAAAGGAAGCCAATCTGGTGGTCCCCTGCCATAAACAAACTCTACAACAGAAGAAAGAAACAGTTGCAAAAAAAAAGAGTAAAATCCGATGATTGGAGGAACTCCCTGGTCAGCCTCAGTAAGAAGCTGAGATCCCTCGTAAAATCCTCCAGAAGCTGAGATCCCTCATAAAATCCTCCAAAGCTAGTTACGAAAACAAAATCACCACTGATTCTAAAGACAACCACAAAGCATTCTATAGCTATGTCAAGAATCTCAATGGCTACACTCTGATCTGCTCTGAGTTACAGCACAACGGCACTAAACATACAGAACCAACTGATATTGCCAACATCCTGGCAGATAGGCTCAGTGCTAACTTTACCCTGCTCTCACCCCCTAAAGGGTCCATCTCTATACCAGAAGAATTCAAAGTTCCTGTAATCATGACTGCACAGCTAAAAAACAACTCTCCATAGCCAAGAACACAGCATGCATGGGACCTGACAACATCCCAGGCTGCGTTCTACACAAACTACAGAATGAACTGGCACCCCACCTAAGTACCATGTTCAGTCATAGCCTCACCTCAGGCTTTGTGCCCACTGAATGGCGCACAGCAACGGTTATCCCACTCCACAAAGTGGGAGCCACCACGGACCCTGGGAACTATTGCCCTATTAGCCTGATGAGCCTGGTCTGCAAGACTATGGAATATATTATCATTGAACTTATAAACAATGACATTGGTAATCTCCAAACTTTGGACCCTACCCAGTTCAGGTTTGTAAAAGGCAGATCATGTCTCCTAAACCTGATAGACGACTTTGAAGCGGTCACCAACGCCGTAGATGAGGGTAAGGTAGTTCACACAGCCTATCTAGATCTCGCCAAGGCTTTCAACACCATCCCCCACTCTGGAATTATAGATAAACTCACTAAACTTGGTATAAATCCCTATGTCACAAAATGGGTTGCCAACTGGCTCACTGACAAAACCCACACTGTGAAAGTAGCAGACTCTAAATCCATCTTCAGACCACTGACAAGTGGAGTACCACAGGATTCAGTCCTGGGTCCTCTCCTGTTTGGTATCTACTTCTCTGAAGTACAGGCTTACACAGAAGGTCTTTGGCTAACAAAGTTTGCAGATGACTGCAAACTAGGAGCCATAATCAAAACTCCTAATGATGTGGACATCCTACAAAAGGGCCTCACGGAGACAGATGCCTGGTCTCAAAGCCATGGCCTCAAGCTCATTGCCAAAAAGTGCATTGTCATCCCCTTTGGTAAAAACTCTGTACCCATGAGCTACCACATAGGTGGTAGTCTACTTAACACCAAAAGTGTGATACGAGACCTTGGGACACAGGTGGACAGTAGTCTCTCGTTTCATAATCACATTGCCACAGTAGTCAGGAAATCCTTCTACGTGGCACACCTCATCACAAAAGGTTTCTCATCCAGGAAAAAAGAGGTCATTGTTCCCCTCTACTCATCATTCATTAGACCCATTATAGAGTATAATGCCCCTTTTGGTATGTACCTCACAAGACATCTACAACAACTGGAAAGGCTGCAGAAATACCTCACAAAGAGGATTACCGGCTTCAAACATATGCCCTACGCAGACCGTCTCAAAAATCTCCAGCTTTACGCCATCGTATGTCGCCTACTCAGAGGCAGTCTCTGCCTAATATACAAAGCTATGTCCAATCCAGAGCTGTTGGACATGTTCCACTTAAAGAAACCCAATCCCTCCGAGTTACACACTTTAGGGACCCAAACCTTGTCACCACAATAAACAGAATATGCTGGAGGGATAGATTCCTGTCCCAGAGACTTCCCATACTCTGCAACAAACTACCTATCTATATCAAACAAAGCTCCTCATTAGCACTCTTCAAGAAAAATCTTGATGATTGGATGGGAGATGGGAAATTCACCCCGGGGATCACTTCTGTGGCTCTGCTCGACAGGGGCACAGGAATATAATTTTCTTGGGTGGTGAATGTCAGGGTACCATTTGGCTAGGCTTATATAGGCCCTAGGGCCAAAAGCCTAGTACCTGCCTATGAACAGACATTTACACATATAACACCTAGCTATATGTGACAGACATGCAGGTAGATAGACTAATATTGCACATAATTAGAAACACATTTTAACACTTTCTGAAGTGAACACTTACTTGCATGAGACTTTAGCATTGCACAGGTACTTGGTTAAGACATTGCACTGATCCTTGCACAGAAAGAGACATTTGAGTACTGCACTGTGAACATTAGAGTACTGCACTATGGACCTTAGAGTATTGCACTATAGTTAATTTACGAATTTGCAACATGTATTGCAATGAAAGAAGAGACTGAGGTGGTGGTGCTGCGGTAGCGTTGTTGCCTTACAGTAAGACGTTGACTTGTTCGATTCTCAGCTAGAGCGTCTTCTGTGTGGAGACATGTGTGAATGGGCATACCTTCGTTGAAGGTTGTGCATCAGGGCCGGCAACTCGGCATGTAAAAATCTACTGCCAATCATTAGCGGACCGGAGTTCCTCTGTGGCGACCCCTAACTGGGAAAAGCGGAAAGACACAACAAAGACACAACATTGCAATGAAAGAAGAGATACTTTACTGCATTGCTACTGTCCTAGCTGGCCTACAAGTTACAGTCATGGTGAATATTGCACTAAGTGTTAGATGAGACTGGTAACCAGGTTAATGCACAATTTGAGACAGTTTCTACTGACTCAGGTGGCCATCATGGAGTGTAGTGGTTACTAGCATTCAGTAGCCTAATGACATCAGGGAATAAGCTGTTCCTGAATCTCGTAGTTCTGCAACGTATGCTTCGGAAGCACTTTCCGGATGACAGATGCAGGAACAGTCTGTAAGTAGGGTTGAGTGCAGTCTTTAATTATTCTTCTGGTCCTGATGAGACATCTGGATAAGTACAAGTCATGGAGAGGTGGTAAGGTGGTCTTAATGATCCTCTGGGCTGTCTTCACCACTCTCTGGAGGAATTTGCGCTTAGAGGTACAGCAGCGTCCATACCATACTACAAGGTTGTTCATCAGGATGCTTTCTATAGTATCTCTGTAGAAGGCAGTGAGAACTGTCACTCTCCTCAGCCTTCTTAAAAAGTGCAATCTCTGGTGCGCCTTCTTGACTATGGCATCTGTATTTGTGCTCCAAGTCAAGTCCTCATCAATGTGCTCTCCCAGAAACGTTGTGCTACTCACTCTTTCCACTGTTTCAGAAATGGAGAAAACAATCGAGCATAGTGAAGGTACAGTGTAACACAGCCATAGCAGGATACTTACAGGTCAGACAAAGCTACATATCAATGTTGTAGAATCATTTTACTAGTGGGGAGTGAATGAGAGAGAGCAGTGGAAGCAACTGTACATTAGACCTGCTCTTAGTTTATATGAATGACATGCTCAGTATGGTATACAGCTGTGTTTCAAGTCTGGGTGATAAACCTGTCCAGAAAGTTTAACCAGCAATGACTTCCAGTATCACTTGCAGGTGTATGTGTGGATGTAGGCACAACAGCCATGGGGTTCGCACAGCAGGAAGTCTCAAGATTCAGTACTGCAACAGTGGTTGGGATGAACATCTATTACTATAAATGTGTAAACATTATTTAAAAGAGTGTACAAAGTACAGCAACTGATGTTCCTGAAAGAGCACTTTTGCAAATGAAGTGCTGATTTTTCTGCAAGAAATATACTTGTTACAGAGTAAAGTTTGTTAAATACTACTAATTTAAATCAAATCAGTGGTCTGCATGTACAGCATTCCACAACCTCTGTTCTGAATATGACTGTATAGCCAATAACTGGCAGCCTGCATTTTAAATATGTAAGCCATGAACTCTGAAGACATGGCTGTTAGATTTCTGTTGTGGCTAAGCACAGTCTTAGTTTACTGACAGACATGGGACCATGCATGTGTTACTGTCACTTCATAAGTGCAGAAAGAAAGAGCAAACAAGCCAATTATAGATTCTGACATACCAGAACACTAACCTGAAATACAGGAAGACTTCAAATGGGTTAGTGTAGACTTCTGAACTGCACCAAAATCTTAGGGCTATCCCTGATTTTACGCCATCTCTCATAAAACTTGGAGTTTTGTGACACATCTTGATTATAGTCATTTAATAACTTCAGATATTACAGTTACACATTTTTCGAATTTTAGAAAATGCATGTTAATACAAATCATTTTGCACTTCATGGAGAATGTGATTATGCACAAAAACTAGAGAAAGACATCACCTAGGTAGTTAAATTAATTTTTCTAAGCACTTCTCCCAGCTGTTAAGCAGGAATCAAATGTCAGAAAATTAACAGTCGTCACCAGCCAACTCAGGAGGGTGTCAGGAAGCTGCTGTCAAAAAATTAATTCAGCCTTCCAAAATAAAAAATAAATAAATAAAAGTGTGAGTTACGTGTTTAACAGTATTTAAACCTGTTTGCACTTGTTGCTGCTCTTCTGATGTGGCCAGTCTGTGTGGCAGTGGCATTACAGCTTTCAGAGCTGTAAAACAACATGCCTACATTTGTGGCATTACAGCTTTCACAGCTGTAAAACACTCCTACATGTGGCATTACAGTTTCAGAGCTGTAAAATAACACACCTACATTTGTGGCATTACAGCTGTCAGAGGTGTAAAACAACAGTCCGACATTTGTGGCATTACAGCCTTCAGAACCGTAAAACAGCACTCTTACAATTGCAGCATTACAGCTTTCAGAGCTGTAACACAACACTCCTACATTTGTGGCATTACAGCTGTCAGAGGTGTAAAACAACAGTCTGACATTTGTGGCATCACAGCCTTCAGAGCTGTAAAACACTCCTACATTTGTGGAATTACAGCTCTCAGAGCTGTAAAACAACACTTCTAAATTTTTTTCTACAACGTTTGTAATTCACTGGAGCAGGTAAAGTTCAACGCATGACAAAGAATTACTACCCCTTAGGGAGTTTTGTTCTTATGGTAAACTTCTTGGCATCCATGCTGGAGCACATCATTTTTTTTTTATGATCTGAGACCTAATCATAATTCTCTGTATTCTGTCAACTGAGTGAGTAGTGGCAGCATCTTAAATGTGACCCTGACTTTGTCGTTGATTATTTTTGGCTTTGTCCATGATTTAAGAGAAATAGAACTGGGAGCTATAAACTGGTGGCCTGTACTTTTAAGAAAATTGTGACACTGTAATGTCTGGCCAAAGTCTGAATAACATAGATGAAGAAACTCCATGAAGGACTGGAGATGCATACTTTCAGCTTAGGTCACACACTTAGAACATATACTGGATAGACAATCCTAATGTTAAAGAAATAAGCAGCATCTCTACAACATATAAAGAGAACTGCAAGCCAGCTAGCTAATGAAAATATTCCAGAATTCCATTCACTGAAAGTGAAGCATTTTTAGCAAGCAAATGGTATCCAAATAAGCAAAACTGTTTCACTTTTTATAACATAAACGCAATCATACCTGAAATGGCATCTCAAGTAAGAAAATTCAGTTTAACAAAGGCATGTGCAAATTCTCTACAGTAAAAGTACAAGTGGAAATATTTGTCATTATTTCATTCTGATACCCTCTTGACTCTATTCAATGTGACAGCATAACTGGCACCATTCCCAGCAAGTAACAAGCTTAACGCAGAGAACTACTCTGATAGGATGACACTCACTGCACATGCACATCTATGGACAATTTAGAGGACCACTAATTCACCTGTCAGCATGTCACAGATGTGATAGGAAAAGTACAGTTTTGTACCTACCATAAATGTAGATGTTCAAGTGTATACACTGCTGCAGTCATGACATTTGGGTTATCCTGCCATCAGGCGGTTTCCCAGTCGGCCTGAGTTCCAAAGTCTTGGTCCGGCGTCGGTTGCTGTCGCCTCCTCCCTGACGTCAGTGCGACAGGGGTATATAGGATGCAGCCGACGCCATTTTCTTCAGGTTTTTCTTGCCCCAGATGTCAGGTGCCTCTAAATAGGTAGGCAATTCAAATTGCTAATAAAACATACATAAGAAAAGCAAACAACAACTTACAGCTACCAGCAAATACTTCCCATAGATAGTAAAGGGTGGAAGACATGGGTACGTACCAGCAAGTAAGAGGGGAAGAAGGGAGGGTAACCTGGACTGCAGCAGTGTATACACTCGAACATCTACATTTATGGTAGGTACAAAACTGTACTATGTTCATCATGTTACACTGCTGCAGTCATTACACTTGGGTAGAATCCCAAAGCTGAGGTAGGGTGGCTGGTTCTATAAGGAGTTAGGGGTGGCTATAAGGCCCTGCAGCACTGCAGTGGCGAAGCCAGCTCTGGATTTAGAGTATAGAGGCAGATGGTAATGCTTGGTGAAGGTATGTACAGAACTCTAAGTTGCTGCTTCCAAAATATCCTTGGTAGGTACTCCTCTGAGGTAGGCAGTTGAAGTGGCTGTTGCCCTGGTGGAGTGAGATCTAATGCTGCTAGGTACAGGTTTCCCATGGTGTGTATAGCAGAAACGTATGCAATGTCCTATCCATTTTGAAATAGTCTGTTTTGAAATGGCTTTTCCCTGTGCTCCTGCAGCGTATGCTACCAATAATTGCTCAGATTTTCTGAAAACTTTGGTTTTGTCCAAGTAGAAGCGTAACTGCCTGTGAATGTCCAAAGAAGTCTCTCTCCTTTATTCTGTGGTTTTGGATAAAAAGTTGGCAAGTCAATAGTTTAGTTTAGAGCCACACTGGATACCACCTTTGGCATAAATGTAGGGTTAGTTCTTAAAGACACCCTGTCCTAGGGAAAATGAGGAAAGGTTCCACTGCCATTAGTGCCTGTAATTCTGAAACTCTTTGTGCTGATGTTATTGCCAGGAGCAGAGCAGTTTTCCAAGAGATATATTTTAATTCTGCTGTGTTAGCTGGATCAAAAGGAGGTAAAGTTAATTTTTCCAAAACAAAGTTGAAGTCCCAAGTTGGAGTAGGTGCTCTACGGGGTGGTCTTATGTTTTTAGCCCCTCTGAGGTACTGTTTTAACAGAGGATTAGAGAAAATTGGTGGATCCGTGTTGTAATGAGCAGTGATGGCAGAGGCGTGGATCTTGATGGATGAGAAGGAGAGGCCTTTGTCCAGCATCTCAGTTAAGTATTGTAGTATCTGAGGAATGTTTAGGACAAGAGAGTCAAGGCTGTGAGCTTGGTTCCAGGCACAGAATCTCTTCCATTTATCCAAATAGGCTTTCCTGGTACTAGGCCTTCTGGCCTCCAGAATGACATCCATAACAGCTTTGGAGAGAGGCACTGCTTGCTTGACTAAGGAATCTTCCATGCAGCTAGATTTAAGGTCTTTAGCTGGCTGTGTAGTATTTGATTGATGTGCTGAGTCAGCAGATGTGGGATATGAGGCAAAATCTAGGGTGGTTCTTGTGCTAAGTTCTTTAAGATTGGGTACCAGTGCTGGTGTGGCCAGTCTGGTGCAATCAGGATCATCTTTGGCTCTTCTTGCCTGGCTTTTATGAGTACCTTTGGCAGGAGAGGTAGTGGTGGGAAAGCGTATACTTGTAGGTTCTCCCAGCTGAATGAGAGGGCATTCACTTTCCATGCTTGTGGATGGTAACTCCTTGTGCAGAATTTTTGTAGCTGGCAGTTCATTGGGGATGCAAACAGATCTATGTACGGGCTCCACCATTTCTGTGTTATCATTCTGAATATTTGTGGATTCAATTCCCATTCATGGGGATCCATGATGTTTCTGCTTAAGTCGTCTGCCAGTGTGTTTTTCTCTCCTGGCAGGAATTGTGCTTGCAGATGAACTTGATAGTTTATAGCTGTGTTCCACAAGGTCATGGCTTGCCTGCAGAGGGGGTAGGAGTGAGTGCCCCCTTGCTTGTTTATGTACCACAAAACTGTGGTGTTGTCTGTCTTTAGTAGTAGTTGTCCTGGATGCTGCAGGTCCTTGAAAGCTATAAGGGCATTTTGTACAGCTAGCATCTCTTTTTGATTGATGTGAAGATGCCTTTGTTCTGCGGGCCACTTGCCCTGAATACATTTGCCTGCCATGTGTGCTCCCCAGGCGTAATCCGATGCATGTGTTGTCAGTGTTTGCTTGGCTGTGGGTTGTGTAAAAGGCTGTCCCTTGTTGAGGTGACAAGCTTGAGCCCACCATTGAAACTCCTGTTGAAGGCAAGGAATTAGTGGTATAACTGTTTCCAAACTTTGACAGTGTTGAGACCATACATTTTTTAGGTACCATTGTAGTTTCCTCATATGCAGTCTGGCATATGGAATTAGTAGTAGGCAAGATGCCATGTAACCCAAGGCCTGCAGAATTTTTCTTGCAGGGAGTTGGGTCTTTGTTGCCATCAATTGAAAGTATTGAGTCAGTTGTCCTTGCTTGTCTGGCATGAGATAAGCCATCTGGGCTGTTGTGTTCAAGCTGGCACCCAGGAATATAATCTCTTGTGAGGGCACTAGTTTTGATTTCTTTTCGTTTACTGTGTACCCCAGGCAACTTAATAACTTTTTTACAAACGCCAGATGCTATTGAAGAATGTCCTTGCTCTCTGCTTGAATCAGGCAGTCGTCCAGGTACGGATAAATTTCTATTCCTTTCTGTCTGCAAAATGCAACCACTGGTGCCAGGCACTTTGTGAAGACCCTGGGCGCAGTAGATAAGCCAAAGGGCAGTGCAGAGAATTGGTAGTGCATTGAACCAGCTATGAATCTGAGGTATCTTCTGCAGTTTTGTCTGATAGGGACATGCAGGTATGCCTCCTCGAGGTCCAAGGTCACGAGCCAAGCTTTCTTGCCCAGCATGGAAAGAAGCTGCTGTAGTGTCAACATTTTGAATTTCAGAACATCCAGGTAAGTGTTTAGAGAAGAAAGATCCAGAATGGGCCTCCAGACTTTGTCCTTTCTGGGAACCAGAAAGAGTCGAGTAAAATCCTTGTCCTTGCTCCTGTGATGGTACCTTTTGAATAGCTCTCATATCCGTGAGTGCTACAATTTGTTTTTGAGCCTCTGCCCATTGATTTGGTGGCAGATTTGGCATTCCTTTTAACCTTGGCAGAGTGTGAAAGTGGAACCTGTAACCTTGAGATACAATGTTGAGAACCCATTTGTCTTTGGTGATCATATGCCAATTGTGAAAGAAAAGTGCCAGTTTTCCTCCCAAAGGGGCTGCCAAGAGAGATTTGTTTGGCAGCTGTAGTGGGAAGTCATTGGGGCTGCTTTTTATATGGTTGGGGCCTGTCTTCCCCTTCTTTCTGGCCTGATGCAACCCATTGTCGAGGCCTGTAAGGACCTTGTGGTTGACCTCTACCTCTCGGATGTCTGTATCTTCCCCTTTGAGGTCTGTCTGTAATTGGAAAGGACCAATTCTTAATTGGCCAATTTCTGCTAAATCTAGGAGGCTGAACCTGTAAGAAATCCTTCACCATTTGCATAGATTTTGCCTTATCATCCATTTTCTTTAATACCTCTTCTGCCTTAACTCCAAATAACACATCCTGCTGCAAAGGTGCATCCAATAATTTTGCTTTAACATGATCTGGTAACGTATGTTCTTTTAACCAAGCATGTCTTCTAATGACAAAGCTTGTAACTGCTGCTCTGCAGGAAGCCTCTAAAGAATCAAAACCACATTGCAAAGTATGCTTTCCCACTTGTTCAGCTGCATGCAATAAATCCTGCATTTCTTTAAAATTAGGAGGATCTGAATCTGGAAGCATTTTTTTTTCAACTAAGACAGTAAAAATTGCTGATATTTTAGCATGTGAAACTGGCAATTTAAGGCTCTCATTGCTAAAGTTGCAGACGTATATACTTTCTTTCCCCATCTGTCTAATGCTCTGGAATCTCTGTCAGAGGGAACTGGATTCTTGGCTGATGAGGCCTTAACCCCTTTGGGTCCCTGAGAAATAGTTTCAGGGTCAGCTACAGGGCTTTTATACAGAAATTTGTGTGAGTCAGGGACTCTGTAGTATCTGTCAGGTTTAACTGGGGCTGGAGGTAAGGAATCAGTATTTAAGCTGGATTCAGTATACACATCATCCACAATATCTAACACTGGCGGAATAGCAAGGGGTCTGTGTTGAGGTAACAAAAGGAAGTCTCTGAGCCTTTTCTTGGATTCTGAGTAATCCTGGCCTTCCCAATGGAAATGCTCCCTCATGGTATGTAAGGTTTACCCAAAGGAGTAGTCCTCAGTCTGTGAGTCTGATAGAATTGATTCCTCAGCATCAGAATCCTCATAAGGGGGTAAAGAATATCCTAGGTCTGAGGATGAATCTGAAGAGATTGACACCTGGTCGGATGAATCACAGTCTGCATCCTGTCTAGGCCTGTCTAGGCCTTTTATCAGGAGGGGGATGGGACCCCCTGATCAGAATGATTAGGTCTTCGGCCATTTTGAGCATTTGTTTCTTAGGCATGGAGGCCTGTCCTGGAGGATGCTGTATTTGTTTCTTTGATTTTAAAGGAGGCTTAGACTTAGCAGAGGGTTTAATGCTTAACTGAATAGGTCTGAAGACACCCTCTGAAGCTGCGGGTAGCTCAGCTACTCTGGATCACTCTGAAGGGTTAGTTTTGGTAGGGTGAATAACTTGTGCATCCGAAGGCCCAGCCATCTCCACGTGGGAGTCAGAGGTGGCCTGTGGTTCTACAGAAGCGGTCGTCAGGGGCTGCGAATGTGCCTCGCTGAAAACCGGAGAACCGGCGACTGGCCTAGAAGAGGCTTCATTGTCAGTTTTGGGCCTCGGATGCCTATCCTTGTCTTTGTGCTTTTTATGTATTCCAGTCGTTGGAAGTTCTGATGGCATGGTATGATTGAATTTTCTACCAAAATAATGTCAGGCAAAATCAAACAGACATTTAATAGTGCGCTTGTTAAACCTAGCACAAAACCGACAACCAGTGACGTCGTGGTCTGGGCCTAGGCATGGGATACAATAAGAATGGAAATCCTTATGAGGTATTTGCTTCCCACAAGTAGGTGGGTGGGAAGGAATACTGCAA
Source organism: Protopterus annectens (assembly GCF_019279795.1). Lineage (NCBI taxonomy): Eukaryota > Metazoa > Chordata > Ceratodontiformes > Protopteridae > Protopterus > Protopterus annectens. The sequence goes on along the minus strand of NC_056743.1, from coordinate 213,909,240 downwards.
CATGGAAGAGAAGGACATCTATGGTTATGGTAAGATTTTACACAATTTTTCTATGTCCTTCTATTCCCACGTTGCAGCATACAACATATGAGTGAGTGCCAAAGCTCACTGTGAAGGAGGGAGTGGTGGTCTAGAGGCGGTTTCCAGGAATCCGTGAAGGACAGCCCTGGCAAAACCCACCCTGGACCTGGAAATGTGGTCTAACTTGTAGTATTTGGTGAAGGTGTGCACTGATGACCAAGTGGCTGCTTTAAGAATGGCAGAGGTATCCAAACCTTTGAAGAAGGCTCCTGAGGAAGCCACAGCCCTGGTGGAGTGCGCTTTGACAGTGCCTTGCAGGGACTGCCCATGGTATTTGTAGCAAAAGGTGATAGATTTGGAAATCCTGATAAAGATAGTTTGTTTGGTTACTGCCTTCCCCAGGGCTCTGGGATGAAAGGAGACAAAGAGTTGACTATGAACATCCAGGCAGTGAAGTACTCTCTCACTGTCCCCCTGTGGGTTAGGGAAGAAGGTAGGTAGGTGGATGGCTTGATTCAGGGAGAGGTCATTCTCCACCTTGAGCATGAATGAAGGGTTAGTTCTAAGAGTAATCTTGTCATTGTGGAAAACTAGGAAGGGTAGGGTAGTCATGAGGGCTTGCAGCTTTGATATTCTTCTGGCTGCGGTCAAGGCTACGAGTAGCACCATTTTCCATGTACATAATTTTAGGGAGGCTTTGTCTACTGGCTCAAATGGAGGGAGCGTGAGCTTTTCCAAAATAGTTAAGGTGCCATTGAGGTGGGGATGGTTTTTCTGGGTGCCTCAGGTGAAGAACCCCTTTGAGAAACAGCTTAGCTGGTAGCCTGGATGCTAGAGGGGTTTCCAGGAAAAGGCATGCTGAAATAGCAGACAAGTGGGCTTTAATGGAGGAATAGGGCCAAGCCTGTCTGCAATAGCTCACACAGGTAAGACAGAACTAGAGGGGTCTCACTTGCAAGTGGGTCCAACTGTCTTTTATGACACCATATAGAAAACCTCTTCCACTTTGAAAGGTAAGATTTTTCTTGTATTCGGTTTCCTGGCCTCCTGCAGAACAGTGAACACATCCTCACTGTAAAGGTGTCTGAAGGGGATCATAATCCTATCAGCCACAGGCTGAGGTGCAGTAACTGCCACTGTGGGTACATTTGGGATCCCTTGTGTTGTGTGAGAAGGTCCACTCTGGGGGGTAATTTGTGGTGATTGCCCTAGGTAATTGTAAGAGTAGGGGGAACCAATGCTGTCTTGGCCACTAGGGAGTCACCAGCAAGATTTTTGGTCTGTCCTGCTGGATTTTCAGTGGGACCTTCTGGAAGAGTGGGAAGGGGGAATAGCATAGAGAAACTTCCCCTTCCAAGACATTGAGAAGACATCTGTTGCCAGTGTCTGAGGATGTGGTGTCCTGGTGCAAAATACAGCAAGTTGCCTGTTGATGGAGGAGGCAAACAGGTCTGTTTGAGGTGTACCCCACTGGTGGACCAGATCCAGGAAGACATCCCTGTGAAGCATCCATTCATGATTGTTTGTGAGGGTTCTGCTGAGATGGTCTGCCTGGAAGTTCTGTAGACAGGGAATGTAGACTGCCTGTAGGGTCACCCCCTGTAATGTGGCCAATTCCCATACTAGGAGAGCTAGTCTGCGAAATAAATAGGACTTGGTCCCTCTCCCTGTTTGTTGAGGTACCACTGGACTGTGGTATTGTCTGTGAAAATCTTTAGTGGGCCTTTCTGAAGAAATGGCTGGAAGGCTCGACAGGCCAGGAGGATTGCCTTCATCTCCCCGACATTGATGTGTTCTTGATTTTGTGGTTCTGGCCACATATCCTGCAAGCATGATGGCCCAGAGTTGCGCCTCAGCTCAAATCTGAGGCATCTGAGTGCATGATCTGTGTGGGTAGGGGTGGTTGGAGGGGGAAGACCTGGATTGAGGGTCACTAGTGTCCACCACCACCACTGGATTTCTAGTTTTAGGCATGGTAGGAGGGGAACACTGTATCCAAGGGGTGGGAGTGTTATGTCCAGACTGACCAAAGGTACCATTGCAGCTTCCTCATATGAAGTCTTGCTAATGGTAACATGGGGATGGTGGCTGCAATGTAGCCCAGGAGCCTGAGGTACTGCCTTGCTGTCAATTCTGTTGACTAAAGGACCAGAAGTAGGTGTTCCGTCAAGTTTTCCACCTTTTGTGTGGGAAGGTAGGCTTTCATGACATCTGACCAAATTCTGCACCCCATGAAGACAATGCCTTGAGTAGGTTCCAGGTTCATAGGTTCATACTAGGCTATCTGCCCTGGGGCAATTATAAGCCTAGCCCGATTCTGTATGGCTTACGCCACCCCTTGATTTGAGTATACTGTGCCCTTTTTAAGGTTTAGTTTACTGTGCCTCTGTCTAATAGTGACACGGGAGTAATCCCTGGGACAAACCTACGATCACCCATCCACTTATCGAGATTCTTCTTGAAGAGATTCAGTGAGGTGCTCTGCCTCACATGAACTGGAATTCTATTCCAGAGCGAAGGGAGCCTCTGGGTTATGAACCTGTCCCTCCAGCAAGTTCTATTTATTTCTGTGCTGAGGTTCAAGTCCCTCGAGCATGTGGCTCTAAGGGATTTAGATTTACTGAGGTGGAGCATGTCCATTAATTCTGGATTTGACATAGCTTTGTATGTCAGGCATAGATCGCCTCGAAGTAGGCGGTATGCAACTGAGTAGAGCTGGAGTTTTTTTAACCGAGCAGCATATGGCATCTGTTTGAGACCCTTGATCCTCCTGGTGAGATACTTTTGGGGTCTTTCTAATTGCTGCAGGTGGGATTTTGGGTAATTTATCTGGAATCCCAGAGGCTGTAGGAGGAAGACATCCAGGCATATATGCTGCAGAAGGGTGTCCTTGTTGCCTGCCTGAATCAGCAGGCCATCCAGATAAGGGAATATCTGGATTCATTTTGTCCTGCAGAAAGCAATCACAGCAGCCAAACATTTGGTGAAAACCCTGGTTGCAGTAGAAAGCCCAAAGGGCAAGGCAGAGAATTGAAAGTGAAAAGAGTCCATCAAGAACCTCAGGTATTTCCTGAAGGTGGGCTTTATGGGGGATGTGGAGATAGGCATCCTTTATATCTAAGGTGGCCATAAACCCCTGAGATATAAGAAGAAGAAAAAGGGTTGGTAGGGTCAACATGCAAAAGGTTGGAACCTTTAGGAATAGGTCAAGATATGATAGGTCTAGAATTGGTTTCCAAGGACTGTCTTTTCTTGGTACCAGGAAAATCCTGGAGTAGAAACCTCTTCCTTTTGCTGCAGGGGGCACTGGTTCTATGGTGATTTGAGCCAGAAGTGCCTTTAGTACTGGCTGCAGGAGGTGTGGCTGTTGTTTTGGAGGTTGTGGGATGGCTTTTCACTTTGGGAGCAATAGCCAGGTTATGAAATACCCATTTTGAAGCTGAAAGGATCCATTTGTCTGAGGTGATGGATGTCCACACAGGAAGGCAATGAGAGAGGCAAACTGACAGAGGGAGGGAGGAGGCAGGGGTTGTAGGTTTGGCAGGTAGTCAGATGATACCTGCCCTATCTTGAAAGGATGGCCTCTGGCTAGAAGGAGGTATAGCTCTAGCTGGAGGGGGTTGCTTTATGGTAGGTTTTTAGGCCTAGAGGGAGCAGAGGGTGAGAATGTTTCCTAATGAACTGTGTTTTAGCTGGGTAGTGTCTTTGAAATTTAGAAATAGGGGAGACTAGCAGGTGTTTCAAATCCTGCATTTCTTTCCCCTTTTGTTGAAGTGACAAACGTTTGCACCAAATAAGGCTGTGTTGTCCAGGAGGGCATCAATCAGCTTTGCTCTAAAATCATCTGGAAGGGGCTGAAGGCACAGCCAGGAGTACCTTCTTAAGGCAGCTGCTGATGCTGCTGACCTTGCTGAAGTTTCAGCAGCATCATAGCTGCATCTTATTGAGTGCCTGGTGACCTGGGAGGTGAGAGCCAGAAGGGAAGACAGTGAGGCTTTGGTAGCACAATCTGGAATGTCAGCCAGCTCCTTGTAGGCTTTTTCCAAGACTGATAAGGCATATTTAGCCATATGTGTCTGGTAGTTAGTAGACCTGAAGGACAAGGAAGCAGAGGTGTATATTTTCTTACCCAGATGCTCCATGGTTTTGCTGTCTTTGTCAGCAGGCAGGATAGTGGTGGTGGGTAAAGGTTTGGATGCCTTATCTGTGGAAATGGAGATGGTGGTAGGGTCTGCTGGTGGACACTTAAGGAGGTACTCAGCAGTTTCAGGGACTTTATAAAGTCTATCAGGTCTGTGTGGGGCAGGTGGTTGTGAGTCAGGATTTAAGGATGCTGAGGAGAAGGCATCCAGAAAGGCAGGCATAATTGGGGGAACAGCAGACAGGCTTGGGGAGTCCATCTGAATGAGGTCATAATATCTTTTTTGCACCTCAGTAATTTCAGAGGATTCCCACTTGAAATGCTCTTTCATCTTGGATATGGTTTCCCCAAAAGTCAAATCTTCAGCTGGGGAGTCAGGATCAACAGATTCTTCCTCTGGGGAACCATACCCCAAGGGAGAAGAAAGTTGTGAAGTGTAGGAAAGTGAACCTTCAGATGAAAAGTCAGACAGATCTTCCTCTTCACTCATGGTTGGATCTGTGGTATGAGGTCTTCGACTCAGAATGGGAGGAGGGATGTTAGGAGTCCCTACAGATAGGACATAAGGCCATGAAGGCATTAAACATACTTTGACTGAAAGCCTGCCAGTCGGGCATGCTTTCAGTGGGAGTAGAAATGTGCTTTCTTTTCTTTTTTTTTAAGAGGCCTGGTGGGTGTCTGAAGGGAGGAGGGCCTGGAATCTGGAGTCTGTAAGGAGCTGGAGGCATCTGACGAACCTACTGAAAGTGCTGGTTCCCCCCAGCATCGGAAACCAATGCTGGTAAACCCTCTATGGACGTGCCCTCCACGCGGGATTTTGCAGCTTCCGTAGAGGTACCCACTATATCCGGGATGGCAGAGCCCGATTTCTCTACCAGGCTGACAGCCATAGGCTAGGGGTTGGATGCTAGAGGTGCAGCTGAAGTGGTAGGCCGTATAGTCTTGGCTTTCTTTTTTGGCAGTTCTGTAGGTGCGTCAGAGGAGCTCTCCATCCCTAAAGCTATTTGTTTTAACCTTTGATTTTCTAAATACAAGTTAAGCATGTGCAGATGGCTGCACAATGTCTTGGGCATGAACGCCTGACAACTGGAGCAGGCCTTGTAATCATGCGACCATCCCAAATAAAAGAGGCAATGATCGTGGGTGTCCTTGTGAGGTATCTGATGGCCGCACTTACACTTGCCCTTTCTGGATTACATGAACAAATATTAAATGAAAGAAAATGACTGAAAGATTCCCCAATGGGGCACTTATCTGATTTCTCAAATCCAATGGCTGTGAAGGCAGAAACACCTAGTGTTTGACTGGTAGCTGAGAAGTTCTGAGGGCTGGTGCATGCAGACCTCACTTTTATGGCCCACATTCCTTGAACCAAGTCAGGCGTCCAGTCTGGTGGACCCCTGCCATAAATAAACTGTACAACAGAAGGAGGAAGCTACTACATGATAGAGCAAAATCCCTAATAGGGAAGGCATCTCTGATCAGTACTAGCAAAAAATTACGATTCCTCATAAAATCCTCCAAGGCCAGCTTCAAGAGAAAAATTGCACAGGACACCAAAGACAACCATAAGGCTTTTTTCAGTTATGTTAGAAACCTGGGATGCAACTCCCAGACTTGTTCTGAGATGATTCTAAATGACAAAAAATACACTGAACCCACAGACATCACCAATATCCTGGCAGACAGGTTCAGTGCAAACTTCTCCACCCCAAAAGAGCAAGTATCTATCCGGCAGAGGGCTGCCTCCCAAACATCTCAGATGCTCAGGTGAAGGCTGTCCTCTCCAAAGCAAAAAACACTGCTTCCATGGGACCAGATGGCGTCCCAGGTTGTGTCCTACATGAACTCCAAGAGGAACTAATCCCTCAAATAAAACAGCTATACAATCTCAGCCTCACTACAGGATATGTGCCCACAGAATGGCGTACAGCAACAGTGGTCCCACTCCACAAAGGTGGAGCCTCTACGGACCCTGGAAACTATCGCCCCATAAGCCTGACTAGCTTAGTCTGCAAGGCTATGGAGAGGATTATCATGGAGCTCATAAACAAAGACATTGGGGACCTACAGATCCTAGATCCTACCCAGTTCGGCTTTGTCAAGGGCAGATCCTGCCTTTTGAACCTGGTTGACTTCTTTGAAACAGTCACCAAAGCCATAGATGAAGGGAAGGTAGTCCACACAGCCTATCTGGACCTTGCAAAGGCATTTGACACAATACCCCACTCGGGCATCATAGATAAGCTATCCAGCTTAAATATAAACCCCTATGTCACAAGATGGGTCGCAAACTGGCTCAAAGACAGAACCCACAGAGTGAGAGTTGCTGGAGCCATGTCAGACTCGAAACCGGTCACAAGTGGCGTCCCACAGGGTTCTGTCCTGAGACCACTCTTGTTCGGTATATACTTTTCAGAGGTACAGGCAAACGTGGGAGGACTATGGCTCACCAAGTTCGCAGATGACTGCAAACTGGGCGCCATAATCAACTCTCCAGCTGACACAAACATCCTTCAAAAAGGACTCACAGAGCCAGATAACTGGTGCCAGCGCCATGGTTTAAAGCTAAATGCCAAAAAATGTATAGTCATACCCTTTGGCAAAAACAATGTGCCCACAAATTACCACATAGGCGGAAACCCATTAAGTACAGAGAAAGTTATTAGGGACCTGGGGCCCAAGTTGATAGCAATCTCTCCTTTGAAAACCACATTGCCAAAGTGGTTAGAAAGACCTTCTACATAGCCCACCTCATCATGAAGGGTTTCACATCTAGATCAAGAGAGGTAATCGTGCCCCTTTATTCATCCCTCATCAGGCCCATCATAGAATACAATGCCCCTTTTGGGATGTACCTTACCCGACACCTGCAGCAATTAGAAAGACCCCAAAAGTATCTCACCAAGAGGATCTAGGGTCTCAAACAGATGCCATATGCTGCTCGGTTAAAAAAACTCCAGCTCTACTCAGTTGCATACCGCCTACTTTGAGGCGATCTATGCCTGACATACAAAGCTATGTCAAATTCAAAATTAATGGACATGCTCTACCTCAGTAAATCTAAATCCCTTAGAGCCACACGCTCGAGGGACTTGAACCTCAGCACAGAAATAAATAGAACTTACTGGAGGGACAGGTTCATAACCCAGAGGCTCCCTTCGCTCTGGAATAGAATTCCAGTTCATGTGAGGCAGAGCACCTCACTGAATCTCTTCAAGAAGAATCTCGATAAGTGGATGGGGGATCGTAGGTTTGTCCCAGGGATTACTCCCGTGTCACTATTAGACAGAGGCACAGTAAACTAAACCTTAAAAAGGGCACAGTATACTCAAATCAAGGGGTGGCGTAAGCCATACAGAATCGGGCTAGGCTTATAATTGCCCCAGGGCAGATAGCCTAGTATGAACCTATGAACCTATGAACATCCCACGCATCATACAAGGGCTGAAAACTTTTGTATACTGGCTGGACATTCACGAAGGAAGAGTATACCCATATGTTGAATACTGCAACACAGGAATAGAAGGACATCAGCTCTGGTAGAATTTTAATTGAGTCTAGAACAGAAGTTTCTTATAAAGTAAGGAACATTAGTAGTGTATATAAAATACTACATGATTAACTATAAGAATCGAAGGTTAAAAAAATTGGGGAAAAAATGGAAATACAAACCCGCATTTGCACTTGTTTCCCACCTTTCCTATAACTAGTCTAGTCCAGATACAGATATGCTGTATCCAGGACTGTATGCAAGCTTCTGAGTCCCCAAGCCTCTCTGTGTTTGATGGAAGCCTTCTAGCTTGTCAGTGGGAGTGATAAGCTCTAGGTAGCCTATCTACCACAAGATGAGCTGTTTCTGGACCAGAAATTGTAGTTTATTGGCCGTGTGGGCAGTTCTTTTCATCTCCTTCAACTTCCTGGTCTAAAAGACCACATTTGCACTTTTCCCTCCTTTCCTGTAACTAGTCCAGTCCAGATACAGATCTGCTGTATCCAGGACTGTTTGCAAGCATCTGAGAGGTGCCACAGTCTGATCGTCAATTTTTCCCTTAGATCTGCTAGTTCTTTCCTCTCCTGCACTTTTACTAGCTTATTAGTCTAGCACTTTACCATGCCAGACTTCTTGTAGCAATTATTGTAGCACACAAAAGTGCTACCAGCACTAAACGTTCTACAAGGAAACAGCTCCAGTACTTATTATTAATGCCCACCCCTCCAGGCATGTCTAAAGATCAGTTCCCTGTGCTTTCTCCTGTTAACCTGGTGAACTTGGGCATCCTGAAGCAATGTAGCAACTACCTCATGTACACCTACATCCCTCTCTTCTTACCTCCCAACACTCAGACTTATGAGAGACGCACTTATATATTCAAATTGGAAGCCACGCACTCTCCAGCCAAGACCAGAATAGCTGGTCAAGAGGAGAAGGTCAACACTTGCACCACACCACATGGAACACATAGCCCTCCAGAACACAAACCAGCACTGCCTTCACATAAAAACACAAACCACACACCCACCTTTGCAAAGGCTCTCAATAAAAATCTACCCAAACAGCAAAGACCTCCAAAGCAGAAATGCACTCGGCCAACACAACACAACACTAATCACGAGACACACAATTCTGCTAAACAGTGTGCCACTCAACCAAAGCTCCTAAGGCAATACAGCATGCCCAACACACTAGTCATAGGTGATTCAATAGTGAGGTACACTGATGCCCCACTTACTATGTTAAATAAGGAGAAAGTAACAGTCAGCTGCCTGTCAGGTGCCAGGATCTGCACTATAACACACGCACTCAGGTCCCTCAACAACAAGTACAAATATGACTCTGCCGTTGTATATGTGGGTGTGAATGACCCGAGACATACCTCCCTGGACTACATGAAAAGAGACATGGAGGAGTTCTCAGATTATGTAGCCCAGGTGGGTACGACCCTAGCCCTGAGCAGCATCCTACCATCACCCAGAATGATTCCACAGTACAAGCAGAAAATTATTGATTTCAACAACTGGCTACGTTTCTGGTGTCATTCTAAGGGGATCCAGTATCTGTCTGCCTGGGATGACATGATTAACAAACCTCAATGCTTTGACAGAGGTGGCCTGCATTTGTCACCCCTGGGCTTCTGGATACTGGGTAAGGCTCTTGCCAACCCTATAGTGCCTTTTTAGACGGTGTTACAAAGACCAAATTACCACCGTAACAGCTACAATCAAATGCAGTCTGAAGGTCATGCTGCTCAATTCTAGAAGTCTAAATCGCAAAATGCACTCGCTCGAAGCACTCCTTAAAATGGAGAACATCGACATTTGTGAGACCTGGTTCAAGGCAGCAGAAAGCACCCCTGCACTACCAGGCTATAACTCATTCCACACCTTTTGGCCCCAGAACTTGGACCAAAGCTCCAAAGGTGGTGGTGTTGCCATACTTATAAAGGATACACACCTCCAGACTGGTAACCCAACATAATGCATCAGAAATACTTCAGGTGCAGCTAACACTGGGTAAGACAGCGATTCAGATCGTAGCCTGTTATAGGTCCCTAACCATATCCCAAGACACTCACTCCACGTTCCTAAACACCCTGGAGAATATTAGGGTCCAACCTAACACACTCATACTGGGCGACTTCAACTACCCCTCCATTAACTGGGAAAACTACTCGTGTACCAACACACTTGCCCAAGGTTTCCTGGAATTCATTAATTCCAGTGCCCTGGATCAGCTCGTTCTTACCCCCACTAGAGGTAGCAACATCCTTGACCTGGTCATTACTAACATGGGCGACCGTTGCTCTACACCAATAGTCAACTCCTCCCTGGTTAGATCCGACCATAAACTAATCACCTTGGAAATCCACATCCCTCCCACCCCCGTAAAGGTAACCACCATGAAAAACTTCTCCAAAGCTAACTTTGGGCTCTCTCAAATCATTTTGGATACACAGTTGGAACATGACTGACTTATGTGTACATTAGATGTCACTTTATACACCAGCATCCCACATTGGGCTGGTCTTGAAGCTATTCAATATTGGCTGAACAGGGTAAATATGTATTCACCTGGCTTCAACACTTTATTGATTTGCTTGACGGAACATGTTCTTAGCAAGAATGTGTTCTATTTTCATGGGAAATGCTATTGGCAAGTCAAGGGTATTGCTATGGGAGCATCTTTTGCTCCCATTTATGCAGACTTGTTCATGTTTTTTTTGGAGAAACAATTGATTTATGATAGCAATCATAATTTATATTTATATGAGATTGACATCCTTAGACACTATCTGGATGATTGCTGGATGGTGTGGAAGGCAGATAGTACATATTTGCAAGAATTAGTACAATATTTAAATGAGAACAAATGGGGTATTCAGTTTGTGGTTAACTTCCATGCCATGGAGATTAATTTCCTAGATGTTACTATTACTAGAGAATTTGATCATACATTAAGTACTAAAGTCTTTCGTAAACATTCCCGTACAACACATTACTTCATGCCTCCAGCTTTCACCCCAAACATATCATCAAAAACATTCCTAAGTTGCAATTCCTTAGAATAAGATGTATATGTTCCTCCGAAAACTCCTTTCAACATTACCAACGGGACCTTATAAGTACGTTCCAAAATAGGGATTATGAACCCAATAATGTTATGACTGCCAGTGACTGGGCCTCCAAACAACAGAGATCTACATTGTTGCAATATAAGCATAAACATTTGGATGAAGATGTTAAGATCAGGTTTGTCACAACTTTTGGACGCAGTACCAATGTCCTTAGAGATATTGTTGCTCAGTATTCGGGCATCTTACCGTTGGATGATGAGCTTTCCGAATTTTTGACCTCCAAATGTTTATTTTCCTTTCGTCTGGGCCCATTAGGGTCACATTTCAGTCACTATAAACATAGTATAGAAGTCACTCAGCAACAGGCTATTCAGTCACTATAAACATAGTATGGAAGTCATTCAGCAACAGGCTACTTTATTTGGAGATAAGCTAATTGGTTGTACACCTTGTGGTCATTGTTCTTCCTGCAATCATGTACTTAAGTCCAAAGAATTTACCAGTGCAAATACCCCTAAGATTAATATTATTACTTTTTTTGGAAATTGCAGCACAGACTGGCTTTTATATCTAGCCAGTTGTTCCTGTTCTGCTTTTTATGTAGGCCAAACCTCTAGGTCGTTTCGGATTTGCATTTCAAAGCACCTTAGTGACATCAGAAACAAAAGAATGTCTAGCTCCCTATATTATTATTATTGATCATGTACAGGGAAATAGGTTAACTAAAATGTGTTGGCATTCCATTCTAAACAATAAGGAAAGAAGTTGGATCATTAGGCTTGGGGGATTGTTCAAACCTGGCCTTAATGAGCAATTATGAATAGCCAATAGAAAGTGGTATTATGTACTGATCATGTATTTAATGCTTCTGAGCATTTATTTGTTAATCTCACTGATGAAGGCATTTTGATGCCGAAACCTGTCTGATTCTACTCTGGTGGTGTATACATCCACTACCTTTTTGGAGCTGTCACAATAAATATATTTTTGTTTCACTATTTGGTGCTGGCCGATTTTGTTTTTGAGCCATTATTAACTCCCCAAGTGATGTTGACATCCTACAGAAAGGCCTCACTGAGACCGACTGGTGTCAGAACCATGGTCTTAAGCTCAATGCCAAAAAATGTGTCGTCATCCCCTTTGGGAAAAGCCCAGTGCCCATGAACTACCACATCGATGGTAACCCACTGAACACAGAAGGCGTTATAAGAGATCTGGGAACACAGGTTGACAGCAACCTCTCTTTTGACCACCACACTGTCACTGTGGTCAGAAAGTCCTTCTATGTGGCACATCTCATTACTAAGGGTTTTGCATCCAGGAAGAAAGAGATCATTGTCTTCCTCTACTCTTCCCTCATTAGGCCAATTATCGAGTACAATGCCATTTTGGCATGTGCCTCACTAGATACCTGCAACAACTGGAGAGGCCGCAAAAGTACCTCACAAAGAGGATCTTAGGCCTTAAACACTTGCCCTATATGGACAGACTCAAAAAACTCAAACTATTCTCTGTCTCATATCACCTACTTAGAGGCAATCTTTCTTGACTTATAAAGCCGTGTCTGACCCAGCTCTGTTAGAAATGCTACATCTAAAGAAATCCCAATCCCTCCACACCACACACTCCAGAGACCTCAACCTCATTACCACAATCAACAAAACATGCTGGAGGGACAGGTTCATAACCGAGAGACTGCACATGCTATGGAATAGACTTCCCATGCATGTCAAGCAGAGCACCTCACTGGCCCTCTTAAAGAGAAATCTTGATGAGTGGATGGGAAATAGAAAATCCACCCCGGGGATCACTCCAGTGGCTCTACTCGACAGTGGCTCTAGAAACTAAGGTCGGGTGGCATGATGCCAGGTTAATCCTATGAGCTAGGCTTGCAAAGGCTCCAGAGTCATTAGCCTAGTACACACCTATGAACTACTGAAGGATATCTATATGGCTCCTAAGTATGCAGCAAAGTCTGGAAGGTTTAAGATTTTTGCTTGGAAGTGTTTGCTTAAGTATTTTTAAACCCCCAGGCAGATTGTAAATGTAGGGGAAACGGGAAAAATACAGGTGACTGGGAACATGTTTTTGGGGAATGTAACAAGTTAGTAGATTTGAAAAATTCCATACAGTGTACTCTGTCTGAAGTACTGGGGGAGTATATGGCTAAAGAAATGATTCCTCTGGGCTAGGATAAAGGATCTGAATTGTCTAGACATAGCAATGAATTGTTAAGTTCATTGTTGCTGCCTGTCAAAGAAACAATTACTAGAAAGTGGAAATCAGAATCTCAATGAACTGCAGCTGAAGTACTGAATGTTGTAAGGGAGATAAAAGAACTGGAAGTACGAACTTTAGAAAAGGGATGGAGCAAATTTCATAGAAGTAAAAGTATTTTGTGGGAGTGATACATGCAGATTAAGAGGTAGCATGAAAAAAGAAGTTATGTCTTATCATAACATTTCATCTGTGTTGTCGATCTTCACTAATCCTTGACTGTGGGCTCGGTTCCGAGCTTCGTAAATGACTCAGCCATTCAGTTCAGCTTGCGCCTCACAAACTCTCGAGCCAGGCTTTTACCCATAATGCTCCTCTCAAAATCACCTCAGATCGAGTTTGCCTAAACTAGTGGCAGACAAATAGCATATAAAAAGAAGAGACCAGATATGTGTCTGTAATATGAAGCCAGTCCTGTAAGAATTCGATCCACTAAGAGTCTCAGTTTGGGGGATGGAGGGAGGGAATGTCAAGGATTAGTGAAGATTTTCAACACAGATGGAATGTTATGGTAAGACATAACTCCTTTATCTGATGTTGTCAATCTTCGTGTAATCCTTCACTCTGGGACAGAGTCCCCAGCTATCTACATCTTGGGAGGTCTCACGGAAGAATATTCCTGATCACCATTCAACCGAATGATGTCCGTCCCCTAGAGACATCATCCAGTTTGTAATGAGTGATAAAGTATGAGGAGAAGCCCAAGTAGCTGCTGCACAAATGTCATCCAAGGAGACTCTGGCATGAAAAATTGCAGAAGGTGCCACCGCTCTAGTTGAATGGGCCTTAACCGGATGTGAAGGCTTGAGCTCTTTTGACTGATAAATAAATGTTAATACAGTCTCTAAGCTATTTCGCCAAGGTAACCTTTGAAAGTGCATTGCCTAAAGAAAGAGAAGAAAAGGAATCAAACAGTTGATCATATTATCAGAAGTCTTTTGTTCTGTGAAGATAAAAACGTAACTGTCTGTGGACGTCTAATAAATGAAGAGAATACTCCCATTTGTTGGAAAAATTAGGGAAAAAGACTGGTAGTTGAAATGTCCGATTGATATTAGATTCTGACACTACTTTTAGTAAAAATGATGGATTAGTCCTAAGGGAGACCCTGTCTTTTTGAAATATTACGTAGGGTGATTTTCAGGACAAGGCCTGAAGTTCAGATCCTCTTCCTGCAGATGTGATAGTCACTAAAAATAAAGTTTTCCAAGTCAGAAACTTAAAGTCGCTGACGGTTTGAAGGGAGACAAAGGGACTGAAGAACTACTGATAGATCCCAGGGAGGAACGGGTTCTTTAAAAAGAGGTCTTAACATTAGGCCTCCCTTTAAAAAGGCTTTACAAAGTTTGTGTGATATAAGGGATGACTCATCAAACCCTATATGGAAGTTCGAGATTGCTGCTAGGTGAACTTTAATTGTTGAGATAGAGGAATCAGACTGATAGAGGTTAGCTAAAAAATCCAATACTTTATGAATAGGGCTTGTATAAGGGTCAAGATCATTCAGAAGGGCCCAACTTGCAAATTTTTTCCATTTGCTTTGATACAGTTTTCTAGTTGAAGGTATGTGATGGGCCACAATGATTTCTTGGACAGAAGAGGAAAGGAGTTTGGCAATCATGGGAATTGTAGAAGCCATGCAGTGAGATTGAGATGTTGGAGGTTTGGATGAACCAAGCCCTCCTGGAGAGAGAGCAGATCTGGAGCTGGGTCCTGATTCCGTAGTTTCCGATGAAGATGAGACCAAAGAAAGGGAAACCAAACCTATCAAGGCCAAAAGGGGGCAATGATTATTGAATTATCTTACCTCTTGGCTTTCTTTAGAAACTGATGAAGTCTGAGTATTCTGGACGAAAACGCGAGTTGTTAGCATAAGGCGTTCATGTTATCTTGACTGAAGTGTTTTAATAAAGGAAAGAGTGTTTTAACTCCAATCAAGTTTACCCGTTTTTTCGCTAGTTTGCACTCTTTTTTATCTTTACTAGTGCTTTTGGGAGTGCTTTCTGCAATTTTTATTTCTTTAGAAACTGAGATATCAGAGGAATTGGAGGAAAGGCATAGAGAAGACCAGGGAGGGGGCCAATTGTGGAGAAGAGCATTTCTGGGTGACTCCCCCCAGAGGGGGGTTTAGAGCAAAGTAACTGCTGCTCTTGTTGTTCAGAGTTGATCTTAGCAAAGTTGGCCCCAGTGATGAAAAATCTCTTTCTCCACCACAGGATTGAGAGATCACTCATGAGGTATGAGAATGGTTCTGCTCAGCTTGTCTGCTATCACACTGGAGCTCCCTGGAATGTGCGTTGCTGTGAGAAAACAGTTGGAAGAAATCAGCCATTGCCAAACTCTTAGCGCTTCTCGACACAATGGGTAAGACTTGGTTCCCCCTTGCTTGTTGATATACCAAACAACTGACATGCTGTCCATTTGAATTAATACTGTTCCCTGAGGAAGGGCATCCTGAAATGCTTGCAACGCCAACAGCACTACCCTCATCTCTAGAACACTGATGTGCAAGTTGGCATATAGCTGGGACCACGTGCCTTAGACTGCCCTTCCCAGATAATGCCCCTATCACCCTATCTGGGAAGGATCCGTGGTTACTATGGTTTGGGCCTGTGGAAGATTGAATGGTCGACCCAAAAAAATCTGGTTGAAATGGAGCCACCATGAATGATCCTGTTTGCAGCAACTGCTAATCACAATTATGTAAGACATCAGCTTATGCATCAGATACCACTGGGATGCAAGTAACCACTAAGATTTGTATGTGATAACTTGCTAAGGGAACCAGCGTGATTGAGGTTGCCGTAGAGTCTAATGCTTGTAGGATTAATCTGCTGAAACCTTTTTGCTTGGGATAATTTATCTGACATGAGATTTCATCCTTTGCAGTCTTTCTAATGGAAGTGAAGCAATTCCTGTAATGGTATCCAACTGGGCTCCGATGAATTCTAATTGTTCAGAAGGCTGCAAATTTGACTTTTCATCATTTATTGTGATGCCTAGATAAGCACGAAGATGTAGAGTGTAATCTTTTGCCCATTCTAACTGATGATTGGTAGTATCAGTGAGGAACCAGTCATCGAGATATGGAAAAACTTGAAATCCTTGCAGTTTGAGATGAGCTACTACCACTGCCATACATTTGGTGAACACCCTGGGGACTGAGGTGAGTCCAAAGGGCAGTGCTCTGAATTGGAAATGACTGGCTCCCAGCCAGAAGCACAGAAATCTCCTGGACTGTTTGTCCATTTTTATATGGTAATACATATGCCTGAGATCTATAGAGCACATCCAATCGTCTTTCTCCAAGAATGGAAGTATCGACTGTACCGAGATCATCCAGAATTTGGTTTGCTGAGCTGTCTTGTTGAACTGGCTGAAATCCAAGATGGGTCTCCAGTCCCCTGTTTTTTAGGCATTAAAAAGAACTTTGAGTAAAACCGGGATTCTATTTGGTCTGGTGGGACTTTTTGGATGACTTTCTTGTCTAGTTTTTGAATTTCTATGACTGCTGCTTCCCCTGTGACTGGGCAGAACATCCAGGAGTCTTTTTTGGGTTTTTGGATGTATAGATAGTGGGATTTTGTAACCTCTGGATATTATTCCCTGCACCCATTTGGCTGAAGTTATTAGTTGCCAGGCAGGCTGATGTAGTGATCGAGCTCCTCTCAGGAGTACTGGTAGGAAGTATCAGAGAAAGAATCTCTGGACCCCTGGTTCTGCGAGCCACTTCTGCCTCTGGGGTGGCATCTTTGATTACTTCACCCTCTGCCCCAGGGGGAAGTCTTTGCCACGTGAATCCTGGAAAGGCCCTTGAGATTTTTTAAACCATAGTCTCCCACTTCTCTGGTTCCTAGAGTAAGGCCTTTGAGGAGTAGAGAAACATACACCTACAGCAGAAAGAGTCTTCCCATCTTTTTCACATCTGGCCAGAGTGTCTTTAACTTTGGGGCTGAAAAGAGATGATCCGTCGAACGGACCACTGACGAATGACACTTTAAATGGCTCTGCAAAATCACACAAGTGCCTCCAGGAATGCCTTCTAATGGCTATGCCTGAACCTGCTGCTCCTGTTGCCCCTTCAGCTGCATGAGCAATCAGCCTCACAGATGAGTTAGAAATCACTTCAAGGGTTGTGAGATGTGAGGCAACCTTGTTCCGTACCTCTTCAGCTACTGCTCCTAAGAAGGTATCCAAGAGCTCTTTGATCAGATCCCTCTGCAACCTAGTGAAATGTGCCATGTAGTTTAGGGACCTGAGAGCAAAGGTCACTGAAGCGTAAACACACTTCCCAAACCTATCCATAGTCCAAGACTCCTTGTTAGGAAGATGGATAGTCATACTTTCCTCAGCAAGTTCCTTCTTAGTGGCTGCTGCTATCACCATGCTATCAACAGGTATGCCTTTTAATCAGTGTTTTTTTGTCCTTAGGGGCTGAAAGAATCTGATTAGGTCTCTTGGGGATCGGTTCAATGCAGTCAGGCCTCTTCTATACCTGCTGAGAAATCAGTTTAATTAAATCATCAGCGGGTGGAGAGATCCAAGAAGTAGAGTTTTTGGCACAAAACGCTTCCAGGTATACTAACTCCTCAGAAGAAGGCTGCAAGGAAGACCAGCCACCCCTCAGTTTTAGGATTTCCTTGAAGGAAGCATCACTGGGGTGACCTAGGGGAACCTGCCCCTTCATCAAAGTCAGTATCTTTGGTGAAAGACACCTCTGGGGAGTCTTAAGTGCTTCCTCTTGCACTTTTTCTTTGCAGGTACCTCCTCAGGGGGATGCTCCAGGGAAGTGTCCAAAGAGGAAACCACCAAGGTGGGTCTTTCTTGAGTCTTTTCTGCCCTCTGTTCTGGGGATGAAACTGATGGAAACTCTGGCTGAGGGGATGTGGAGATTTGTCCCAACTGGGATGGCAGAGACAGAGTCTCCAGTGGACAAGGCCTTCTCCGTGAACTGGAAGGCCAGCCCCAATAGATTGATGGGAGCCCGGAACTGAAATAGATTCCTTCAGAACAGAGGTCCCATCCCACACCAAGGAGGCGACCCTCGAAACAGAACCCTGGATCAATCCTACCAAGGCTGAAGAGCCAAAGGTCATGGACAGTTCCAAAGTTAAAGAAGCCAAACCATGCATGTCAGACCTGACCAAACAGTCTCGACCCTGGAAGGCCTCTGGTGCCAAAAGGCCAAAGAAACTCAAGGTAGCTCTTGGCACCGGAGATTAAGTTGCTACTGGAACCAAGACAGTTGATGCCAGGAGTGTCGGAACTGAGGACTCCAAAGTCTCAATAGGAGTTGGAGGAGGAACAGGTGGTGTCATACTAGGACTGGCTCTCATGCCAGCTTGGCTAGCAACCAAAGACAACCCCTCGCCATGAGGAGCTGATCCACCAGTCTCATGATGTCAGCCTTGGAGAGACTCTTACTGGACTGAACTGATGCAGTTGATGGAGACCTAGGAAGTCTGACATCAACGAAGTGGCTGGAAGGTCTATCCTTAAAGGGATCAATTGAGGGAGAGTACCTGGATCTTGGTATCAAAATCAATTGAGGTTGTTTCGGTCCTGGTTTCCCTGTCGATGCCGAAGAAACTAAAGTCGGCACTGAAGATTTTGTCGGTGTTGCGTCATCTCTCATTTTCTGTGCCAATGAACTCACTGATATCGAAGAATGCTTTGAAGTTTTCTTAGAAGTCTCTGAAACACTTGGAATGGAAGAAGGACATTTCCTAGAAGAGGGAAATGATGATGATGATGAACTGGCTTTTGTTTCTGACACAGAAATGGCCTCTTCAAACTCGCTCTTCAAAAAGACTTTCAGAATGAGCTTGTTGTTCTGTAAGAGTTCTGGTACAGAAAGCATAACAGAGAGAACAGCTCTGTTGTAAACAAATTTTACCTAAACAGTAAACACATAGTGTATGCCTGTCTGAATTGGTCATTTTACCCTGACATTTAAGGCACCTCTTAAAACCTGAGGTGCCCTTAGAAGACTTGGCTGGAGACTCAGCCTTTTCAGCCATAACGAGAAAAAGTTTTGAATAGGACCTCACATACAAAGATGATAGGAAATAAAAGCATTTCATATACATATATATATATATATATATATATATATATATAAACAATGGTACAATGAAAGGCCTACCACAGTAGGGTAGAAAGAGAACGAGGGACGCACTCACACACACCCAAGGAAATTAACCAATGAGAGGAGTGGGTAAAGAAAAGATACACCAAAAGAGCAAAGAACCTTATCAAGAGAAAATTAAGAGAAAATGCTATCATAAAGAAGGGGAAAAAAGTACTTAATTCTTAAGCCAAGGCTCGAGAGCAGATGAACGCGTCTGACGCATGAATCAGCAAACGAGATATGAGGGAAGTCTGAGAGGAGCATTACAGGTAAAAGCTGGCTCGAGAGTTTGGGAGACATGAGCTGAAATAAACGTCCAACTTAGTTCTGAGCTTTGGAACTGAGCCCACAGTCAGGGATTACGTGAAGACTGACATCAGATTATAAGGTTTTTAAGGAAAAGGCAGAAACTGAGTAATTTATATAATATTGCAGTGAATGAAAAGTGTTAAAATGAAAATGCATGAAACAACAAAAAGAAATGTTAGTATGTTTGTTTTCTTTACTGTTACTGTGTGCATATTTATGTCAGTTTTTAAAATGTGTTTAATAAAGATGTCAAAAATAAAAAAAATGGTACATTAAGAGATGTGCCAAGCCAAGAGATTTATTTTTTTCACAGAATAATTAGAAGAAGCAAGGTAGAGTACAAAAGAGCTCTACTAGGTTTATACAATAAAGCACACAAAAACTATTTTAAATATTCAGAGAAGATGTGAAAAAATATTAAAGGGTTGAGAGGTGTGAACTATTAGGACAGGTTAAGGAACATACAACTCTTTCCATTTAGGTAAAGGTAATGAGAGGTGACAACTCAGGTATTTAATAATAAATAGGTGACTTGCTTTAAAAATGTCTGGGACTGTAGATATGAGGCATACATAAAAAGACTAATGTACTCTGCATAAAGCCAATCAGACCGCAGCCTGGTTCAGTGAGTCAGTAGTTAGCAGAACGTGCTGGCTATTTTCTGAAATATCATACAATCAAAACTTAAACCTTTCAAGATGAAACTCTGCAAATTACTCTGTTTTAGAAGGAAGTTCCAATAAAATGACTGAAACTGCCATGCAGTCTTGTTTCTACTTCACAGCTTGCTTAGCTAAATGTAATAAAAGCAAAAAGCCACTAGATGTCAGCAATCAACTTTGTGCATCAGTCATGAATGTTGTGGTTATAAAATGTGTCTGCTTAGCTGCAGTGGCTGGGGGGGGGGGGGGGGGGCAATAGTCTGGCATGATAGCAGTCCTCTTGTCTTGAGGATACTTCCAAAAACCCAATGCTAGGCAAAAGAAGGCTTTATTTAAATCTAAATGATGACTGCAGTACAAGGGACCGCATGTTTTAAACTATTTAATGCTGAAATAGGTCTCAGCTTCTTAAGCCTTATTGGCTGCATTCATATAATCTCCTGCACTAGCTGACCATGGTCTTTTCTCTGAATAATAAGCCACAAGACTCCTTAAATAACAGAATATAATGTCAGTTTTATACTTATTTTCTATATACTCTGCTCGGTATGACATGCACTTCTATTCATTACTGTATTTCAGACTGTGTTCTCTGGTCACTGCCATTGTTGATGAATAACATTCTCTCATCTATCCCACGCTATATTGTGCACTACACATTTAATGTGTCTGCATCAACTATTTTCTCAGCTTTGTAATTTATACCATACCCCTCTGTCTTGTCCTGACCCACTCCCACTCTCTTTGAAACCGTTACTCTGCAGGACCCTTACTCCCTGTTGATATATTATCTGGGATACACAACTGAGAACAATGTTTAAGGAACACAGTTACCGTTCTCTGTACATGTACACCCTATTCAAGGCTGATTTTACCCGGATGACAGGATATATACTGCTCATTTGCTGTCAGAGGACACTAACAATAGGTAAGCCTTCCATACTCATGACCTCTTTTGTCCTCACCCTTTACTTCTCACTTTTCATCTAGATGTTTTGCAAACGAAGGACCAGTATTACCTTATTGACTGTGGTGACCCAGAGAGCAGTCTACTACCAGAAGATTTCTTCCGCTCTAGTGCCCTGACCAAATATACCACCTGTGTCTTTTTAAGGTGATGGAGATTAACATGATTGTTGGTTACACAGAAAGTATGAAGTCAACCTCTGCAAAATCCTTATCGTTCTGCAAAGGTAGGGTAGGAGATGGTACCAGCTGGTGGCTGTCATTGATGAGCCTGATATGTGTGGATGCAAGTAAACCTGACATTGTTTCTTCGACACCAACTTTGTATGCATAGGAAAAAAAAGGTGCCTAGGAGGTAACATTGACGCTGTAGTCTGCTAGCTACTGTGCTCTTAACCAAAGCAGAACAGGCAGCACTGCTGCCTGGAAATACAGGTGACCCAGGATGACTATGTTAGAGTCATGGTTGAAGCCTCATATGCTTGTTGTTCCTGGGCATTCTTTAGGTTCCTGTAATATAGAAAGGAAACACTAGATGGCAGGATAGGAGGGGTGAAATAATTCTTGTGACTGAAATCATACAAGGGTCTTTGTCCATATAAACAATAAAAATGCATACTCCTTACTGGAGTTTAATTGAATTCATAGGTGAGTGGAGCTAGTAATCATCTTTGGATATGCATTCCATTCTCTGCTGTGGTTAGGATCGAGTTGAAAGGCTAAGTAGGACGCAAATAGGTTACTTTGTTCTGTGGTGATGTCAGTCTGAACAATTACAGTACGAAACGTGATTGTTTTGATGAAACACAAAGTATCAGGAGCTTCTGCAAATAATCTCTGAGCCTTCCAGTCTCAGCATTGGTTAATCTCAGTAACTTTTACTTGATTGGTACAGTTCCAAATTAAAGTGAACTTATTACATTTGAGTTCTGGAAAACTTTTATAAAATCTCTTTCTTTTGTGGCACACACACAAGCAGTTTTAAAGAATGTTAGCAAGACAGAATTGTCATAAGGTAATAATGGTCTGAGTTTATATTGAACTGCTTTTCACTTCCTCATCCTCACTGGATAAATCACATGACTGACAGCGCAGTAACCATAACTCTGAGTGTAGAGAATACCACTGTCATAGTCAGCTTCACGCACTCCTTTCCTAAATTAGAAGTCCCTCTTGACTAAACTTCATGCTCTTGTCTATATCCCTACATTGAATTCTAGCATTAATAAACCATTAAATACAATGATTTATATTACCACATTTATGCAGAAAAAACAGCCCTCTCAAGTATATAATGGTATAAAAGCTCCACTTGTTGTGGTTGCATGATTGGCTAATAACATTTTAGTTGCTTGATGCTGTATGCTCATTTATATATTTGGGTTCAGATAAACTCCAGTCCCTAAATAGACTCTCTCCAAGTTGGTCTGATGTTGGTAAAATATATAGTGACTGGGGCTGTGGGAACAGAACAGCCATATCAGGGGTGCAGGTGGGGCTCTGCAATCTTATTATATTGTGTTTTGTAAGATCTGTTTGCATCACAAGCAGGTGTTTCACCAGGCAGTCAGAAATGAATAAATGTGATCTGAGCAGATGATGTTGTGTCTTTCGGCTTTTCCCGGTAAGGGGTCGCCACAGCAGAACTCCGGTCCACCAATGATTGGCAGTAGATTTTTATGTGCCACGTTGCCGGCCCTGACGCACAAACTTCAATGAAGGTACACCCATTCACGCATGTCTCCACACAGAAGACCCTCTAGCTGAGAATCGAACAGGACAATGTCTTACTGTGAGGTGACAATGCTACCGCAGCACCACCACCGCAGCTACGATCTGAGCAGATGATATCTGAGCATATTCAAGAGCAAAGGGTGCTGCAGACAGAGGGTGAATGGAAAGGTCAAAAACTTTTTGAGTCTCTACAGTCATACATGGGGGGAGTGGATAGTCTCACACCCTTTTCTGTCCAATTCTGTAACCTATGACATAAAAGGAAACGAGAAGGCATACAGCTGAGTTTCTGAAAGAAAGCAGGAGTGTTCACTTTATGAGACTGTTTGGAACAGGGCAACCTACAGACTGACAGTGAAAAGATCAATTCTATGAAAAAAAGGTTACAAAGCAGAGACTACATACTGTGCCTATAACAACCAATTAGGTCTCTACAAAAGAATTTGTGAGATAACTACCTGCTGCTTTGATGGCATGGACACATTTAGGACACAACCTCACCAGGATGTGTCTGACTGTCTTCCCCTTTATTTAAGAAAATGATGGTGTACGTATGCATTCTTAGTTAGGAACCTTCCCAAATTACATCCACAATCCTGGAGTTTATGACGGTAACTGGCCACAACATAAATTCCTCGGGGCATATGGCCACTGTAGTATATACTGACTTATGGATTTAAGAAGTAGATAGGGCTGTAATTGGATGCAATGAATGTGCTCAATAGTTCTAAGTTGTTGTAACAAAGATGCTGGACATTTAATACCACACTTGCACGCTGCCTTTGTTTCTTGACCATTCTGACAATATCTCTCAGCAATATTTCACATGGTACCAGAATGGAAGTCACCCTTTTGAGTCTGACTGTTTGAAGAGAAAAATTATTCAAACTGTACAGAGCTGCCTTATTCTGCTATGGTACGGCCTCTACTGTCTTGGCCACGTGCACTACTTGACAGGCCACGTGCAATACTAGACAAATGAGGTGGCACTGTACCTATAAGCTACTGAAGCCTGCATTAATAACCTTTTTCTTAGTATTTCAAATAATTATACTCTTTTGTTGCATTGTCTAACCTAAACAGTGAACCACAAGTTCATGTCTCTTTAGCAAGTCCTTAGATTTACTTTTGACATGAATCCATTGTAACCACTGCAAATGTGGATTTCTAGGAGAAATGGAAACCTTGGATACAGATGTTTAGTCTGTATCTTATTGAGAGTGGACTTGGAGACAAACCAGAAAAAAGATTAACGTACACTGTTCCTACATGTCAAAGGGAGGAAGCTTCCAGGTTATTTATTACTAACCAAAAGGAAAAGGACAGAGATGCACCTTAGCATTAATAATAGACAAATTTAAGGCATGCCATGAGAGAAGGAAAAAGCAGAAATCAGCCAGTTATTTTATTCTTTTTATGAACCAAGACAGTACAAATGCTAGCTTCACTGGTGGAGTGCAGAGATATAAAACTCTAACTGTGGCCTATGTGACCTGAGTTCAATAGTGCCTTGAGTACTTGACCTCAGAGCAGACAGGATGGGTATGCCTATCCTGAGGTGATTGAAACATGCTGGGCTCTTCTCCTGTATGTTCTGGCAGAGGCCAGACTTTATCAAAGAATAATGTTGGGGATGGGGGCAGGTGGAGTGAGAACTCATGACTGGCCTGGAAGCACGTGGGAGACACATGCTCAAGCCACTCCATACTGCCAACCAGTCTGAATGATGATGTCAGCACACTGAGATGGGGACTTAGGACTATATGAAACACTGCAAGCCGCAGTATGATGCCTTCTTCCTTGAACCTGCTGTCAGTGGTTCTTGCAGCTGCACCCATGGGGATCCTGGACACATAGGATTTAGTGTGTGTGTGTGTGTGTGTGTGTGTGTGTGTGTGTGTGTGTGTGTGTGTGTGGACTTTCCCTGAAGGGAGACCCTTCCATTGCTTGGCTCCTTGCTGGTATCTTAGCAATGAGGGCATTTGTTCCTTTGATCTAACCCCTTCATGGAGGCAGGTTTGACCCTCATCACCATGGAGCCCACAACACCTTCCCTTAGGCAACTGCATGCTTCCATACATTTGCTGGCTGAAGTCTACAGCCAAACTGGAGGCTTAGTATGCCCATGCATGTTCTCACATCACGGATCTGTCTCCTTCCTCTGAAGGACTGCTGCAGCCAGTGTCCAGCTCTGCCTTCCCTTCCACTATGATGGCAAAACAGCTTTGTCATGCTCTTAAGCCACAAATCAAACTCAGGGTGCCAGGGCTGTAGTCAGACCTTTATTCCCCCATGTCGGTTGCCTGGAGAAAACACCGCATGTTGTGCTCTTAGTTCAACTTCTTCCAAGCTGAACCTTCTGTAGGCAGATGGTTAGTGTAAAATATCATGCTGCAATAATATCTTTATTTTCCAACAAGTGTCTTCCAAATTACAATGGACAAAGTTAGTACAATTAGTAGTCATAGGGGATCCAATTACTTTGTGGACTGTACGAATGGTTGCAAAAACCTGTTAGAAAAAATAATAAAATAATGCCTCAGTTAATCTATACTACACTGAATGGTTTTTGCAGGAAATAAGGAATTTATTTTTAACATGACAAGTAAAAATCTAACATATAAATAATTCAACTACTATTCATTTGGCTTACACAGAAAATCTTTATCATAACATAAAAATTTAATATGCTTGAGGAAGGGTCTACATATTTTTTGAGAAAGACAGAAACAAAGACAGTAGCCCCTCCCCACCTAATATAAAGAGTATCATCTGTGGCATTTGTAGATTTGTATGCAGTTTGAAAAGACTATATAAAATAGGATGCAATGGGTTAGATGCATACAGAATTCAAACAACTGATTAGAAATGCTTTGTGATGTGTGTAAGTTACACACAAACCACCAAGAAGAGACAACTCAGATCCACGCCAGTGATTGATTTAGCGCTTTTGTTTTTTAATAAAAACTTCTTCAGAATCACAATTACACAAACACTGACCCAATAAATACCCTCACAACCCTCCATATTACCATAATTGATTGCTGACATCATAGTCAATTAAACCCTTGTATATTAAAGAACCACATACAAAATTCAATAAATCACATATGCATGCATATGTAAAACATATATAAATAAAAATCAATACAGTTGAATATATGAATAAAATTACAATAATGGGTTTACAAATAACCCTCTGTCTTTAGTCTGAGGATAGAGCTGACAGAAATATTAGTGTTCAAACCTGGGTAATGTGTTGCATTTGTTCTCAATTGCCATCTAAGTTCCCTAGATTCCAGATAATCATTCAGGGGTCCACCCCTATCCCCTAAAGTCACTTGTTCAAGGACTGAAAACTTAAAAGAATGTCCATCATTATTTTTAAAATTGAAATTTTCTCATACCATTTCTCATGAGAAAATTAATTAATTATTTGGATATTACTATTGGTAAAAACAAAATGTGGCAACAGTTTGAGACTACCATCTATAGAAAACCTACCTACTCTAATACACTATTGCACTTTAGTAGTTTCCACCCTTTACATCAGAAGAAGGCATTAGTTAAAGGACAGGGGGTTAGATTAGTCAGGATGGTATCTGAAAAACATGAATTCCTGGATCAAATCAGCACCCTTAAAGAGATGTTAGTTAACAGGGGATATCCTGAAGAATTTGTAGATAATACACTACAGGAGGTAATCATAAAAAGAGAAAGTGGATTATTTTTCCCACTATTAGGGAAAGGTATTGATGTTACTATGACAGAGAAGACTAAAAATGAGAATAAAGTATTCAATAGGGTTGGTACGTTTAAATACAACATGCATTATAATAATATCGTGAAAATAATCTAACATAATTGGAATTTATTCAATACCAGTAAGGAGTATTTGGATATAGTGGGTATGGGACCTAATATAGTGTATAGAAAAGATACCACTATAAAAAATATGTTGGAGAACACAACAGAGTTTTATTCTTGAACTAGAGGTATGTTCAAATGTGGTTTTTGCTTACAATGTCAGTCTATTATCGAAGGAAATGAAATAAATATTCCAAATGTTGGTAAATTTAAATATAAAAAGAAGTTTTCTTGTAGTAGCAAAGCAGTAGTATATATAGGAATGTGCACTCAGTGCCCTTGTTTCTATATTGGCAAAACTATTAATGCCCTTAGGAGTAGATTGTACCAACATTTCTATGACATCAAAAAACAGGAAATAAAAAATGTGTTAGCTGTTCAAGTTAAAAATAAAAAAAGTTAAAAATAATGATGGAAATTCTTTTAAGTTTTCAGTCCTTGAACAAGTGACTTTAGGGGATAGGGGTGGACCCCTGAATGATTATCTCTAATCTAGGGAACTTAGATGGCAATTGAGAACAAATGCAACACATTACCCAGGTCTGAACACTAATATTTCTGTCAGTTCTATCCTCAGACTAAAGACAGAGAGTTATTTGTAAACCCATTATTGTAATTTTATTCATATATTCAACTGTATTGATTTTTATTTATAAATGTTTTACATATGCATGTATATGTGATTTATTGAATTTTGCATGTGGTTCTTTAATATACAAGGGTTTAATTGACTATGATGTCAGCAATCAATTATGATAATATGGAGGGTTGTGAGGGTATTTATTGGGTCAGTGTTTGTGTAATTGTGATTCTGAAGAAGTTTTTATTAAAAAACAAAAGCGCTACATCAATCACTGGTGTGGATCTGAGTTGTCTCTTCCTGGTGGTTTATCAGTTTTTGTGTACTTTCTGTGGTGGTAATAGGTTACACACAAGACATTTGATATTACTCACCATTAGTAGGTTATGAATGCCAGGACAAGATAATAAATGGGTCAACAGGGCAGTGGGAAACAGGATGGGCAGATGAGGAGGAACTAAGAAAAGCATCATGGGCGGGGCCAGTGGGGAAGGTATTAAAGTATCTCGTCAGTAAGTAAAGCTTACATCTTGCTGAAAGAGGGTACTCCAATTGTGTAATTGTGCAGTTTGGCACATTAATGTCAGAGTAGATAGCCTCCTTTATAGTAATATATAAGCCCACCCCGCCTCCACTTTTGTCTCTTCTTCCAGTCATAAAAATCTTAGAATGAGCACTGAAGACTTCAAACACTGAGTTAAATCACAAGCTCCCTGGGCAACCAAGTTGTCAGGATTTAGCCAAGATCCCTATATTGGTGTGTATGGAAAGAAAAACAACTTATACTGGCATTATTCTTTCTATATATGAGTTGGAAGGCAGAGTTGTGGAAAGGGAGAAGACAAAGTAGGCAGGCCATTAGCTTCAAAATGTGTTAAGCCTCAAATTCTAGTAATAGTGAAGTAAAACGTCACCTATGACCAGAACCTGTGAATATCATTTGGTTAGTCTAGCAGCTTTGACCATGTGGCAGCATAAATTTGTGTTTTCTCTTACTAGATTACTCACTTTAAATGTACAAACCATTAGCTACATGGCAGAGTACTCACTATAACCCCAAGGGGCATTTCAAGCTTTTCCACACATCCCCACAAACAATCTGTTTGTGCAAGGAAAGCCATGGTGCCTAAGCTGTCAGGTCTGGACATGTGTTTGAACTCCTCAGTTTTAACAATAAAACATATTAAGGAAAGGAGATGGGTCAGCTGAAAGCTTACTAAGGTTTCTTTAATTTTGCACGTATAAGAAATATTTTTGTATACCTGCATAGATATACATAAAAATATCAGATGCTCTGAAATACTAACCTTTTGTTGTCGCCCTTATGGACTTTTACCCAGTCTTCTACCTGAACCAGGTTACTTTTCCTCTGAGCTTCTTTGTCAGTTTCTGACCTGGGAACAAATCCTCTTTTGTGAGTGCTGGTGCCATTCTGTGCCACTGGACTTAAGGATGTTATTGCATTGGGAATTGTTCCATTTCTTTGGACGTGCTGAGGCTGTGCAGTCCATGACTGAGAGGAACTTAATGTTTCTGTGCAAGTGTCATTTACAGGTGTAGTTCCTAAGTGCTTATGATGTTCTTGTTTTCTTCCTTGTTCATCTAATGCGCTTTTCTGAACATCGTACCTTAGTGTAGCCTCCTTTTTTCGTATTCTTTCATGTCTGGACAAATGAAGAGAGTCACCTTCAAAATTCATAGGATTCTCCTTGTCCTCAGAGCTTTCAATTACTACAGTGCTTTTACTGGTATCTATGTGATTAGATTGAGGTCCTGGCTGTTTTTCCATTTCGAATTCTCTACAAGGTAAACATAGATATATAAGCTTATTTGACTTTTATTACCTACACTATTTATAAAAGCAAAGACAATTCTGCAGAATATATATGTTTTAATTTATACTAAATGTTACAGGTCATGCACTATAAGCTTGACTTCTCTTGAGAAAGCTACAATGGAATGTAACTCAATGCAGTCAGCTTGATTTCTGTGGCATTGCTAGAAATAATGCAGTCAGAAATATTTCCTCCTCACTAACCACCCTTTTTACACTCACACACATTTAAGCATTACAAAATACAGTGTCAAAAACCTGAGCAGTCAGGATGACTGCAGTGTTTTTTTCTTTTCTGTGAAGGTTTGATTCCATTTTGCCATCGTATGTGCACAGACACTACCTAAAGAAAGTGATTTTGTCAAGAGCATCGATTTGTCGACAGACATTACCTTCACTTAGCAGAAGAAAGGCATCACAAAGTAACTAAAATACTTTTATCTATCCAGTGTTTATGAATACATTAAATCATGATTCATTCTAAATTTTTATCTTATTAACAATCATAAAAAGGTCAAGACCTAAGCCACAGCATTTGGCTGTAGTACTTAAAGGGATACAGCTATATTCAGGGGGCCTTGAGTAAAAAATATGCTGCCCAATTTCACACATTTTTTTCCATTCTCTTTTTTATTGCTGGAGACATGCTTCATGCCATAAGCAGTTCATTTATCTATGTTGAATATCCCCCAGTACAGATACAGAGTACGTACTACTGGAATATAAAAAGCACTCTTGTCAACAACCAGTGATGCCATGGTAAGGAACATATTACTGAAGTAATGAATGTATTTGAAATCTATAAAATCTAAATATACATTACATATTTAAGCAAACATTTATAATAATGACTAACTGGTTAGACAAATGTTTCTACCATAGGTGGAAACTGCTGCTATCTTTTTTTTGCTATCTAAGATTTTCTTTATATCTTTATCATTTAGCATTTTATTTTGGTCACTGGATAATCTCTTTGATGCTAAATGCAAAAAATAATCTGACCAATTTGTCCGTCAGTGAATAAGTCATTTATTTTATGCCTCCGAACCTAGGTACGGTACCATAAAACAGAAAAGAAAGTACAGTTGTGTACAAATGCCATAAATTTAGATGTTTGAGTGTATTCACTGTTGAAGTCCTGACTTGTGGAATTTCCTGCCATGAAAGCCCTTGGCCAACCCGACTACCAGAGAAAAATCTCCCTCCTCTAAGGGCTGGCTGTCACCCTGACCAACATAAGTATGTTGGATATATATGAAGCCAGCCAACATCATGATATAATTTTTTTCTTGCCCTACTGAAGGTAGGAGCCCCCCAGATGGGTCCTAAGGTAAAGGACCTAAGACTGAGAACCTAAGCAAGGTAAGGGGCAGAAAAGGAGAGCTCTCCTTGGCTTGAGAATAAGTTTGAGCCAGACTACCCTGTAGGCTAAGGGGGACGGGGGGGGAGGGAAAGAAGACTGCAACAGTGAATACAGACACTGCAACAGTGAATACAGACAAACACCTACATTTATGGTAAGTGTACACAACTGTACTATGTTCTTCCTGATTCACTGTTGCAGTCCTGACTTGTGAGATGTTTCCCAAAGCTGAAAAGGAGGGTGGAAGGTAGATTAGGGAAAAGGACAAGATACCCTGCAGAATGGCAGTTGCGAATCCTGCTCTGGACCTGGAAAAGACTGATAAGTGGTAGTGTTTGGTGAAAGTATGCACATATGACCAGGTACCAACTTCCAGAATGTTCTTGGTAGAGAACAGCCTCAGGTGGCTTCTTACCAGGATGGCTGTAACAAAATGAAATGCAATGAGAGATCCATTTGGAGATATTCTGTTTGGAAACTGGTTTTCTTTCAGAGCTAATGGCAAAGGTCATAAAGAGTTGGTCTGAATTTCTCAAAGTTTCAGTTCTGTCAAGATAATAATGGACTTGCCTATGAACATCCAAGGAATGAAGGATTCTTTCCCCTGGTTCTGAGGATTGGGGAAGAAGATGGGCAGGTATATGGCTTGATTCAAGGATGTGTCCATGACCAGCTTGGGCATAAAGGGAGGGTTAGTCCTGAGACAGACTCCATCTGGATAGAAAATGAGGAAGGGTTCCACCACCATGAGGGCCTGCAGCTCAGAGACTCTTCCGGCAGAGGTGATAGCCAGTAAAAGGGTAAGTTAGCAGAAGCCACTGGTTCAAAATGAGGCAGGGTCAGTTTTTTCAGAATAAAATTGATTTCCCATGGCAGGATGGGTTGTCTCCTAGGAAGCCTGATGTGAATCACCCCACCTTAGAAATTACCTGGGAAGGGAGTGTACAAAAGACAGCAGGAAGAACAGGGATATGGGCTGAAATGATAGAGGTATGAATTTTAATGGAGGAATAGGATTATGCCCTTGTCAACCAGATTTGCCAGGTAATCCAGGATGATGAAGACGTCGACTAAAAAAGGATTGTGGCCATGTTGATGACACCAAATGGAAAACGTTTTCCACTTAGCTGAATAAGATTTCCTATTACTAGGCCTTCTGGCCTGTTTAAGGATGTCTTGAACCTGTTTGCTTAGGGCAGGATTGGATCAGGATGCTGTGGAATTATCCAGTCTGAGAGTTTGAGTGTCTTCAGGCTGGGATGTACAATCCTTCCCTTGTCCTGAGTCAGAAGGTCCACTCTCTGAGGTAACTGCCATGGATTCTCTTTGGTTAGGTGGAGTAGCAGAGGATACCAGTGTTGCCTGGGCCAGTCTGGGGCTATCAGTATTGCCCTTGGCTCCTCCTCCCTTATTTTTAGAACCACCTGAGGAAATAAAGGTAAGAGTGGAAATGCATAGTTAAAAAAGTGAGTCCAAGGGAAAGGGAATGCATATGTCTTCCAGGCTGAGAGTAGTTGCTCATGGAGCAGAATCTTTTCGGTTTCGCATTTTCCTTTGTGGCAAAGACATATATCTTTGGGCCTCCCCATTTCTTGGCTATGCTGAGAACTGTTTCCTGATGCAGATGCCTTTCATGGGGGTCTACCAGGTTTCTGCTGAGGTGATCTGCTAGGATATTTTGAGCTCCTGGAAGGTACTGTGCCAAAAGGTGTAACCCCACAGAGTTAGCGATCTCCCTCCAAAATCTACATTGCTAGGTGACAGAGGGGGTAAAACTGAGTGCCCCTTGCTTGTTTACTTACCACATGACTGTGGTGTTGTCTGTTTCTACTAATAGGATCTCTGGTTTGCATTTTTCTCTGAATGCTACCAGGCCTTGAACTGCCATCAGCTCTTTCAAGTTTAAGTGTCATCTCTGAACTGATTTTGTCACTTCTTTTGGGTTTGGAACTGTTTTAGGTGAAACCCCCCCCCCCCCCCCAGGCTGTTACTGTGGATCTGTGTTCAGGGTTTGCTCCTAGGGAGTGAACCTAAAATAAAGGCCCTGGTTCTAAGCACAAGCCTATGTCCACCATGCAAATTCCTCCTTAAGAGAAGAGATCAGCTGTATCTTGGCTGAAAGGGATTGTGTGTGCTGACACAACACAATTTTGAGGTACCACTGGAGCTTCTTCATGTGCAGCCTGACCAGAGGGACCATGACGATGCAAGATGCCATTGTAGCCCAGTGCTCTTGCTCTAAAGAATTCCCTGGCTGTGAGGCAATGTCTCTGCATGATCTTTTGGAAGTAGTGAGTCAGGAAGGAGACCTTATCTGGAGAGAAGAATGCCTTTTCAAGGGATGAGTCCAGAAGGGCACCCAGAAAGACAATCCTGGTGAAAGATTCTGGGTAGACACCAGTTCTGAGTGGAGTTTTGACAGACTTGTGGCATGTATTAGACAACTGTCTGGGAAAAAGTGATTAGAGGGAGTAAACACTTTGTGATATCCCTGAGAGTGGTAGATAAGCCAAAGGGCAGTGAAGAAAATTGATAATGACTGGTATCTGCTCTGAAGTGTAAAAAACGTCTGTGTGATTCCTCTACATGTATGTGGAAGTAGGCATCTTTTAGATCCAGGATGACCATGAAGGTCTGAGGAGCTATCATGGGTAAATGCTTTTGAAGAGTTAACATTCTGAATTCTGGAACCAGCAGGAACTGATTTGAGGGTAGACAGGTCTAAAATGGGACGCCAAGAGCCTTCCTTTCTGGGAACCAGGAATAGCCTGGAGTAGAACACGTTCCCTTTTTGTGTTCTGGAACTGGTTCCACTGAGTTCTGGGAGCACAAATTCTGAATTTGGGTAAGGGCTTCTGTCCTTTGGTTTTGTAGAATGTTTGTATAGCCTAAGTACTTTAGTGGCTCTTTGAAAGTATGCTTAAGACCCACCTGTCTGAAGTGATGAGGGACCAATTTTCCTTTAACAGGGATAGTCTTCCTCTTAGTCTTGTGGTGGGAGGGAAGACGAGGAGGTTCAGAGAGACTGGGATCGATGAGCAATTGTTGCTCTCTGCCCAGGGCATGTGGCCTAGAACTCCCTTGCCTGGAAGTTTCTGGGGCCCACTGCCTTGGCCTTTGCAGTAGTAGTTGTTGCCGTTGTGCCCTTTCCCTACAGAGTATTCTCTGCTTGTTTTTGGATTGGGAAGGAAAGCACCAATGTTTAGTGTGGTAGTTCCTACTAAATCTAGGTGACTGAACCTGAAAAAAGTCCTTAACTGTTTGCATTGGATTTAGCTTTGTCTTCCATCTTTTTAAGTACAGCCTCAGCTTTGGGCCCAAAGAGGAAATCCTGCTCTGGAGGGGCATTGCAAAGATTTGACTTGACATGTGCAGGAAGGGATTGCTCCCTTAGCCATGCATGTCTTCTAATAACAGAACCAGTGGCTGCAGCCCAGCTGGAACCTGGGACAGTGCAAGGAATGCCTAGCTACTTGAGAGCTGGAGTGACAAAGGTCTAACTCGCTGGAAAGGTTCTTGCCCTCAGAAGTAGTAATTGCTTGCTTCAACTGATCCAGAATGGTCTGCTGGTATTTTATTATGTGGAATTGACAGTTAACGGCCCTCATGGCAGAGGTGTAAACATTTTTGCCAAATCTTTCAAGAGCCCTGCTCTCTTTATCAGTAGGTAGAGTTTTCTTTAAAAAGAACTGGCTCTTGCTCCTTTGGATCCTGAGGTGACAACCTCTGGATCAGTCGAAGGGTTTTTGAAAATATGTTTCTTGGAGTCCAATACCCTATAAAACCTATCTGATTTTAGAAGGGTTGGAGGAAGAGAATCAGGATTCAAAGAGGAATCAAGAAAACATCTTCTACAACCTCTAAAACAGGAGGAATGGCAAGAGGCTTATGCACAGGAAGATCAAGGAATACCCTAATCCTCTTTTTGGACAGCAGGTAATCCTGGGATTCCCACTGGAAGTGCTCCCTCATGGCCTGCAGATTTTCCCCAAAAGTAATATCCTTGGGGGGAGATCCAGGTTTTCTTTAGAATTTGACTCCTCATAGGAAGACAGGGAGGGTCCTTCATCCAAAACAGACTCCTCCTGGTCAGACTTTTCAGCAGATTCAAAATGATCAGAAAGGATTTCAGGTGCAGGGTCCCTTTTCCTTTTCCCTGGGGAAGACTCAGTAGGAGGTTGTCTGGATCTGACCAGAGAAATTAAATCTTCAGCTAAACTAACCAAATCCTACTGATAACCCTGTGTGTGTGGGAGTCCCCTCAGGAAGTTCCTTCTTTGGGGTAGCTCTGGGTTTGTGCCTAGGAACGTCCGAAATTCTTATGCCAGCCTCTTGGGAAGAATGTGCCATTGGTGTAGGGTGATGCTGCAAAGGAGCATCACCAGTTAAAGCACACTCATCGGAAGCAGAAGCCTGCTGAGAGGCTCCAGACCTGACAGATGAACCAAGTCCTAAGGATTGTTTGGAAGCTGAGGGACCCAACGGCATGTTGGATTCTGAATGGGTCTTGACAGAGGCCGGTGCCACCACCTCAGCTGCAGAAGGGGGCTGTGAAATCAAATTGGCTTTCTCAGTGATCACGAGCCTTGTAGGGGTCATTGTTTAGCTACCGAAATTAAAAAATCGTAAACAGCTAAATATCGAATAGCAAACATCGAACATGAACATTACCGAACAACAACTTTTATAGAAATAAATTCATCGAATGGCCATGGTTGGCCAACAACTAGGAAGTAATGTGACGCATAACGTAAACAAAGGGAAACCTTTTAAATTTGCCCTATTCTCCACTGTAGTGTGATCTCAGAGTTGGTATATACAGTTAGGGGAGGTGTGGGGGGCATACCTCTCAACCTGTTAATGCAAAAAAATCTGGACAAAACTTGACAAAATGGGGGTATAAATAGGGACATATTTTAAATATTGCTCTTATAAACTTAGAGTTGCTAGAGTAACAGGATTTGTTTTAATATACATTTTCTGAAGGATCTGAAGCCTGAAACTCAAATGTATGTTATTATTTAGTGACCTAAATCCTGACATCATTCCAGTGATTTGCCAGGAAAAAGAGGAACAGGCCAAAACTCTGGACATTCTGCGAAAATCTGTACAGTTGAGAGGTTATGGTGGGGGGGCACAGCCCCCCACACTGGGGGATTGTGTTTGTGATGGTGGCCAACTATGGCCATTCGATGAATTTATTTTCATAAAAGTTGTTCGGTATTGTTCATATTCGATGTTTATCATTTGGTACTTAGCAGTTTGCATTTTTTAATTTCAGTAGCCGAACACAGACCTGCCTTGGAGGACTAGCTGATGGAGAATGATGGTCATCTGAGGCCTTATGCTTGGGTCACTTTTCTTTATCCCTCTTGCATTTAGGGATCTCAACCTCACAACAACGAGCGGATACTATTGGACGCTGAGAACAATATGCAAGACTAAGGTGCCTAGCTAAGATCTCGCTCCTATGCCTAATAGACTAAGTTGAAACGGCACAGAAACAGCACTTAGGAATGTTGTGATCTGGGCCTAAACAGGTGACACAAGAAGAATGGAAGTCACAGTGTGGAATCTACTTACCATAATGGAGACAATTGTTAACCTTATCTGACATGAGTCAAACAAAGAAGAAAAGGAGTTCTCCAATGGTGTACTTAGCTTTCAGATGACTTCTCTCTGGTGTGGGCCGACCAGTGCACCAAAACACTGCTTCAGGCTCTGTCAGCAAGAAAAGGCTGATATCATGATGTCGGCTGGCTCCCTATATACCCAGACGTACTAACGTCGGTCAGGGCATCAGACATCCCTTGGAGGAGGGAGATATTTTCTACTGGTAGTCAGGCTAGCCAGAGGCTTTCATTGCAGGAAATCCCACAAATCTGGACTGCAACAGTGAAACACAAAGAACATCACATACTATAAATTGCATAAAATAAAACAAGTTACATAAACAAAAGACCCAATTAATAAGGTAACATTGGAGAAAAGGGCCTGAAAAAATATGAAAGTGTTCAGGGAGCCTTTAAATTAGCCAGCGATCTACAACATTACAGCAGGAAAATTTCTTAATATAAAAAGAAACCCATGAGGATAGAACAGTTACTATACATATGCTTTACAGAGTCATTGTTCTTTGAATGTTGTTAACTATATCTGGGTGCAAATGGTGTTTAGGTAAAAAACAGACTCTTGCAACAATGTGACAGTCTGCAGTAGACAGTACATTTTTAAGGAAATATTTTTACCTGAAATTAGACAAACGAGCTGCCACTACATTGGGGGGTGGGCCACAGCATAACAATGTAACACCATATGCATGCTGCAAAGATGGGAGCTGCACTGCAGTGGCACCACATGTCATTTATAAAGCTATAAAACAGGAGGAGGGGGCAGACACAGAGCCTATGGGGTACACCAGCTCCCACTGCAACCACAGGGGAAAGACTGTCACTGAACTTTAACATGTTAGGTATTTCATGAACCAGCCGACAATACTGATTGTTAGTCCAAATGGGACTAGTCAGTCAAGCAGCAAGCCATACAAAACAGAATCAAATGATCAACTGAAGCCACGTAGGAGGTGCGTGTATACTGGCCTCAATGATTTCCTACACAAATATTCTGCAAGCAAAACATTAACAACCAAACCACCAGCATCCAAATGTTAGTAATAAACTGATATTTTTAACGGCTTTTCACTATTAAGATATTTCTAAAAAGTTTTAATTAATATTGTTTTTACTTTGTTTACATTCATCAACTTCTTTTTTTTTTTTTTTACTACTTTAAATGACTTTTAACTTGGTGCATTTAAATTTCAATTACCATTAATGTCACATGATTGCTTGATTATATAAATATGTATGTGCTTGCAAGTTGTGCTCAGTTCAGAAATCCTTTACCTGGATGAAAATGCTAAACTGTTAAATGAAAATGAAAATATTTTCTACCGAGTCCTACTTGTTTTCCCAACATAACTAGCTCTTTGGTTCATGGTTGATACAGTTGTGCTTTCCACTACTGTTTTACTTCTGTTCACACACATTACCTTCATATACTCTCTTCAGTTGTACACGAAGATGTTCATCACGTTTACTGTTTCACATTACAACAGGAATAAGTCAAATGACTGTTTCACATTACAACATGAACAAGTCAAAGGATGGTATGCCTAATCAGTACCATAAAAATCACATTCTCAGATAAGCAATTAGAAATGTGGGAATAGTGGTGAACCATACTCTTTTAATGCTTTAACAGCATATGCTGTGACTTGAAATGTTGAAGTGGGTTGGGACAGTGGACTTTAAATAAGTGACTTGGGGTTCTGTAGTGTAAGAAAATATTAGATTATTAAAGGCTAACTCAGCTCAGTCTGGTAGCAGGACTGTTAATTAGGCTAGTCTTGACTTAATCCTGAAGGTCAATGCAGTCTTAATGCACGACAATCTGCCTGTACTGCAGTCATTTGCATGCCAGGCACAAAATAATGACAAGAGATCCTTCCCTGTTTCTAAACCTCAGCAGATACTACACATCTGGTGCTCTGGTACTGCTCAGGCTCTTAACTTTCTCAGTAAGAGTTATGCAGCCTGATACCAGTACCTCATGCTTTAGTTCTTAAAAATGTAGCTTCAGTAGCTTCCACGGAAAAAGTATCTTGATTCAGGCATGCCTGTAACTTTAATTCTGTGAGGAGAAATGTGGATGTATATTTCAGTCTAGGAGGAGGTTACATAATTCCATTTCAGGGGATGTTATACATTGTGGTCATATATTGACAGTGCGTGCCATCTCATATGTCTGGAGATTTTTCTTTTTATGTTTTCTAGCAATGTGATAAAGAATTTCTTCCCATTTGCAAGTAATCCCATGATACAACTGCAATATTTATGCTTTGGGATGTGGTTTTACTGTGGTAGCATTTGATTCCAGGCATTTTCATTTATATGTAAATGCTTTAATTTACTGTAGGATTCTGTTACCTTGTCCTTACGACATTGTCTAACAGTTTTTAGAATAGTCAGCTTTTTGTGCTAACAAAACAAATACTTTCGAGATAGTTCATCATAGTGTCAGCTGTAATTTAGAATTCTGGAATTTTGTTCACTGCTATTCTTTTTAAATGGAAAAAAAAAAAAGAGAGAACAAATATTAAATAATGCATCCAGAAAATGTGAGGAGAATTCATAAAACCCAAGGAGCAGTCCAGGAAGAAATAAAATATGCATTCTGTAGCTGCTGTAGCCAGGAGGCATGTTGTTTACAGCTATGGTACAAGTACATGTGCATCCAGAAAGAAATACTGTTAACTTTCTAATGGCACAAAATGCTGAGTTGGGAGTATGTATTAGCTTACATACATATCTGTACTATAATTATGTACATTACAGAACGCTAAATTTCAAAATGATAGCCATCGTGGAAGTAATACATAACTCAAGCAAAACCACATAACCACTGTCGATCTTTTTAAAGAAAAAGCAGTTTTGACCAAAAAGGGAAAAAAAAAACCTACCTGTTTTGATCATATGTTTCACTGTATTGGCAATTCCATTCTTTATTTGTTGCATCTCAAAATGACAAGGTGAAGCTGCCATTCTGATATCATTCTGTTCAGCCACGGTTGTTGTTTCACACTGTCAGCCCTTGTCCCCATGAAATTATGTTGCATTATTTTTGCTTCCTTAAGCTTTCACTCACTGTTGACCTAAAGTGGTAGCACCCTGAACAATTGGTAACATGAGGCAAAATCTGGGACAGGTGAGAGTTATACTTGAAGATCTACAAGGCTTCTAAGAAACATGCTGTGAGAGCTAAAATAATACACTGAATTTTTAACATTTGTAGTCTTCTGGTAAAGTGTTGAGGACTGCAGTTACTAAATAATGCCAGCCATTTCACTTGCAGACTTCATATCCTTCAAAATGCTGCACGCTAATGAAAAGTCTGTTATTGCAGCAACTTTCTAAGCATATAAGAACAATATTTAAAACCTAGCTGTCATTTTGGGTCTTTACTCCTCATCATTTTTGGCTCTATCCCCGATACCTTTTTAAAAAATTTTTAACACCTTTATTGAATTACCATGCGAATCACAGGCAAACATATATTTATATAAAAGAAAACAAAACATATTAACATATTCCCAGCTGCAAACATTATACATCACATATATTCTTTTGTACATCAGTTCAATATTACATAAATTTATCAAATCCTGCCTTCCCTTAAGCCTCATTCCTTCTCCAAACATTCTGCAATGTATTCTTCCCACAATATCCTTTTCTTCTATGTAATTTGTTCCTACCCTTTTCTAAAGATCTCACTTCAGGTTTTTTTTCATCTCTGTTACTATTTTCAGCACTTCAAATAAAGTTGGTTTAGACTTTGATTTCCATTTTCTACGAATTGCTTTTTGGCAGCCACTAGAATTAAACTGAACAGGTGCAATTCAGATCTTATATCCCAGCTCAAAAAACATAATTTCCTTAGTTACATCCATTTGTTCACCCAATATTTCTGACAGAGTGCTCTGTAGGGAACAGTTAAAGTTTGCCAACTTATTACACACCCAAAACATCTTCCCAGTTACCTCTTTCTTGCCCATCACTTCTCCAACATTTGCCATCTACCTGTGGAAAAATTCTTTGGAGTCTGCTTAGAGTATAAAAATACCTACGCAAACACTTTCAAGCAAAACTTCTACATCTTCTAGACTTTTTTGCATATCTGGGAGCCATACATATGTCCTCCCATTGTTTCCTCGTGAATTGCTTATCCAATCTCTCTTTCCACTCTTTTCTAACCTCCTCTGATTTATTCCTATAGTTATCAAGTAGTATTTTATAAGCCCAACTAGCTATCTCTTTTTCAACAGCAGCATATGTTCTAGATTCAATTAAAAACTCAGCCAGAGCAGGTATTTCACTTAGGATTCCCCTATCCCTTTCTCTTTGCCTATATTCAGATATCAATCCCTGATAAGGAAGGCGGTCTCTAGTCTACAGTCCAAATTAATTCTTGGCATTTACCCATCCCTCTCCAGTTATGTGCTCCCAATACCTTTGCTCATTTTCTACAGTAAAATCCATCCCCCTTGCCTAATTTCTGTACACCTAATTACAGTAATTTCTATCAGCAAATTTCCTTTCTCCATTCTTGTGTCAGTTTAGTTACTAAAATACTTTTTGGTACTTTATGAATATAATATTCTGTATGGCTGCTGTTATTTTCCTTATGGATCTGCATCTAAAGTCCTACTCTCGCCTTATTTCTTGAATTCCCCCCTGCTTCATTAACATCCCTTTCTACTTTGAATTATAGCTTTCTGCTTGTGATATGTATATGAGCCTTAAATGTGTAGCTCTGAAATATCTCTTCAAATAAGGTAATTCTAAACCTTATTGTTCTATCTAAAAGGATCATCTAGACTCTTGACCCTTGCCCTTTTCCCCTCCCAGATAAAATCGTTCAATTCTTTATTAATTACTGTGCACACCTTCTCCTCTGGTTGATAAAAATATGCCTGACCTAAAGGGACTAAGCTTTGTCCCTGTTTCTTAAGCTAAGAGACTGAAAACTATGCCTTCAAGTGTCTCTGTGGACAGTGACACTATTTTTCCACTAGTACCATTTATTCTGTTTTCTGCAACCTCAAAACTAGACAGTTTACC
Source organism: Protopterus annectens (assembly GCF_019279795.1). Taxonomy (NCBI): domain Eukaryota; kingdom Metazoa; phylum Chordata; order Ceratodontiformes; family Protopteridae; genus Protopterus; species Protopterus annectens. Next base: position 213,868,102 of record NC_056743.1, on the reverse strand, counting down.
TGAGAATACATGAAAAGAGCTTAGTGTATATGCATGTCTTTCCCAGTCACGTCATATTTTAAGATTTATTTTTGGTTAAAGTATCAGCCAAAATCATTCGATACAAATTTGAAAATACTGTTAGTTGAGGGTACTGTTTACATGATAGTGACTGAAGGTTGATTTTGAAGATAAGATGGAAAGTGAGTTGGTATGGCCTAGAGACTTGGCCTGAAAACAGCACTAATAACTACAACCCGGAAAGACTTTTGCCACGAGATGCAAGTGTTTTATTTGTGGAGGAGTAAAACGTGATTTATGCTTTTTGATGGGTTCATTGAATCATTAAGCTCAGCAGTGGAAATGCTGAGAGGCCAATGAAGATGAAGTTGTTAAAGAATGACACAAGTTGCCGGTGCTTCCGAAACAGATTACTGATGAGGTTCAGGATAGCACTTCAGAAATATTTGAGCATATATCATATACTGAACACCAGCTGTCATGTCTGGAAGACAAGGCAATAAGCAGAAATGTGCACAGTAGTCTTCAGAGGTAGAACAGGATCTCGCAAAATGGCTTTGTGGGATGAACACTGGAAACTGGAATAGCATACCCTTGACTTTACTGTAGAGGAAATAAGGAAAGACAGGGATTATTTAGGTTCCATTTATGATCTGTTAGGGAAAGAACAGTTATTCTAGCAATTGTGGCAACCATGGAAGAAGTATATGGCTAATGGTTACCTGACAGTTATTAATCAAGATTGTTTGATAAACACCTGTGGTAAGCCTAGTCATTCTACGGAAACTTAGTGCACTGTGTACTAGGTCTACTCCAGTGCCTCTGTCCAGTGGGGTGTTACAGGTAACCTACAGTACAAAGTACCTGGACAGCATCCTCATATGATTCCCAGACCAGTTCAACAGACTCCTGGTCAGCACAAAGAAGCAGTGGCTATATCCTTGGGGCATCCCTGATTAACAGTCTCCTCATTCTGTCACACAGAATGAGCTCACCTCCCCTTTGAAGGACCATAATTACTAGTGTCTGTATCCATCATCTTATCCTTTCATTCACTGCACAAAGCATATAAACACAGGTGAAGATGATGCATAGAAGGACCAGTAAATTGAGACTTTATTCTTATAACTGTGCTCTTACCTTTGCAGGTCAGTTTAGTGCACCCAGTAATGCCACCACTACACCAGTCTACTGTTCATCCCAGAACCCTTCAAGCTACCCTTGTGAACAAGACCCCAAAATATTTAGATGCTCTGTCTGAAGTAACAGCTGCTTCTGCCTTACACTGAAGAGCAAACCATTATTTTCTATGAAAGCATCATGAGGTCCAATTTGGAGATGCTAATTTTAAGCCCAACTACTATATCACATTCATCATCAAATCATTCAGACTAGAGTTACCTGAGGCATAGTGGAAAGTATTATTTGCAAACCACAAAGATGTATCCATCCCTTCCTCAAACTGGATACCCTCTAGACTTTGGCTGTGGATTGGCATTCTGCCCATAAAAAAATCACAAACAGGAAGGGAGACCAGCTGTACCCCTAGAAAAGTACAACCTTCAAGCTGAGTATGTCTGCCAAGAATATGGGCACAACTCTTACGCCTTGCATAAAGGAACTGATGGCCTTGAACATCGTACCTGGAACCATGTACTTCCCATAAGACATCTGCGCATACAGGATTATACACTTTCTTCGGGTCAAAGAAACATTTAGACAGTACTGGTGAACTATCTTCACCTCTACCATGTATGTGCAAGGACAAACATTTGATCTATTATTTCACTGCCAGGACAGAATCTGCATTGCTTTTCCTAAATCAGAAGCTCGTCTCTTGGATGAAGTTTCATTTCAAGCACTCTGGCATACACGTTCCCAAAAAGACACAGCAGTATGATCCATTTTTAATTCCAACAAATGATCCTCTTTCTTGAAAATGCGAACTTTTAAGAAAGTTTCCCAAGTCAAAGGTGCTTTACAGTCTTCCATGAAACACTGAAAATCCATGGTGACCACAACATCCCAGCAATGGCCAGTGTCTTCCACATTTCAAAACTCAGCTCTTCCACTCCTGCTGCCTCAACACAGTTGAACAATTTAATCACAGCAGTGACCTCAACTACTGAAATGGACCCAGGTTGTCTATCGTTTTCTGGAATTGTATTCTTGGGAGATGGCATATCCAGTGGATTCAGGAGTTTCTTAAAGTGTTCTTTCCAGCTCTTAAAAAATCCTCCAGTTAAACTCAGTGTTGTGCTACCATTGCTAAAAACAACTTGGGCAGTCCTTTTTATTTTTATTCATTTGGTAAACAGGTAATCTCACTGGATACAAGTGCCCCTTCTAAGGTGACCATGTAAGCACCATCTACCCAAGTGACTTATTCAGAGTCATATATTATGCAAATGTAGCTGGAATGAACCAAACACTGTTACTTTGACTACAGGAAGCAGCTGATTAACAGCTCAGAGCTTTATTCCTGTGCATGAACTACTAGGCAATTCTCTGTACTAACTACCAGACAATTCTCGGTTCTAAATACCAGTATCTTACCACCACTTCCTGAGTTATCAAAACTTGTCAGAACCTGTTTGAGGCTCCCAAAATGACACTCCCTATGGCCTTACCAAATTCTCTCCATACCTCCTTTCACACTTGACACTTCTACAGATGCTGCTTACCTGGGTTGTCAGTCCTTACCTTTTAGATCCCAGGACCATACTGCTAGCATTGCATGGAAGGCTTCTTTCTTTAACCTGGCAGCTTCTGAAACCACTGATGTCCACCACTAGCTGCTACGGTTACTACGACGAGAATCACTAACAATCATTTTACAGTTGATCTTTTCCTCTGTGACAACTACTGGACTCATGCACTTGGCTCATTCATGTTCTGTCCCAGAGCTCTCTAGTACACAGGAGATATTCTTCTGGAAGCAGGAATTGAACTCATCCTGCACAGAAGCATTGGCCAGGCTTTTTCAAGATCTGCTCACTACATGTTTAAAATTCCCAAGTCTGTGTAGCGGTTGTCCTCTGATCCATTTTAACACCAAATGGTAATCAAATGTCATCTTATCATTAACTGGAATATCCAGAACATGTGCCCTTAGATCTGATGACACAACCAGTCAGTCATTGACTTTTGGCCCAAGGTGCTATGAGAGCAAATACTCTTATGATTACAAGAGAATTTTTTACTCTTATGACTAGCTTTGTGTTCAGACATATTATTTGCCAAGGAAAATCCATCAGTAATGTAGGAGCAAAATTTGAGTTTACTACTCAGATTCAGATCATGCAAACTGTTCTTCCCTCTCTAATCCCTCTAGGTACCTCTATCATTCCTCACACTGAAGTTTCCCAGCTGAATTACAGAATTCATAGGCAGTGCCACACTGAGCATCACACTGCTGGTTTCTAAGAGGGTAATGTATTCTGATCATTTGTTAGGTGTGTATTTATGAACAAGAGAAGAGTTTTATCTTCTGCATCTCAGCATCACATTGAGGTGACCATCTTGTTTACTGGCCTAAAGTCCAGCTGAATAGCACCTAGATGCCAACCTGCATCGCCACATCTGTGCAGAATCTTTCCTGAGAGTCACCTCCTGAATAATATAGAAACTACCTCTATTTGAGAAGTCTTGGTCCAGAACCAGTGCTGTGTGTAGAGTTAAGTCCATCAAAATCTAGCGTTTATTTTCAGTCTCCCTTCAGCAGCTCCAGTTCCTTCCCAGCAGTGAGATGACAGTCAGTGTGCATTGTCAGGATGTAGCCCATCTTTCTCAATCCTGCTCTTTCTTACCTACCTCTTAATTGGCATCACAGATGACCCCTGCCATTCACTTTGTGACTGATGAGCCTACCTAGTGGCTCCATAGAGCTTTTTCAGGCTGCCAAGGTTATGAGCATCACCCAAATGTACCTTTCAAGTGTACCTCATTGGGAGGAACATTTTTCATTTTGAGTCTTAAAAAATCCACATTTCTCATTGGTCCACACTGAAAGGGTCCATCACACATTCAGTGTTAAGGATTGTTTTAACTGATATCCATAATAAATAATACTGAATCATATCAAGTCATCAAAGGATTTTTTTGTAAGTATAAACAAATAGACTTTTTTCCATTTTGCGGCTCCCTAGTGGGAGATGTTGGCAATCTGTCAATAAATGTTCCACAATTTGCCCATTTGTTCCACATTATGACAGGTAGTGTTCCACATTCTGGACATGGAAGGTTGAGAGCTATGCACCCAACCAAAAAGCATTCACTGGCAAACCTCATTGACATATATGACTCTATACGTAGGTCCCAGTATCTTTGCTCTCGGTAAGTCTCTTAGATTCTTCACAGAAACTGTCATGGGAAGACAGTTTGATTCACTGTTTGTCTGACCTCTCTTATCAGACAAGTTTAGCTCTATGGCTCTCAAATGCACACAAATCCCTCCGACTTAATAATATCATGATACTGTAAGGAATCAGTTAATTGCTTTTAAAAAGAAATGGTGCATCACAAAATCCCAGTGAAAAACAATCTTGGTAAGGGACATTTTTTTCCTTGATAAACATTAAGCTGTTGGGAAGCTTCTACTATTAAACTGCTTTGCTTAAACTAGTTGGTATTTAAAATGCAGTATGTTTGACAGTCTTATGTTAAAATTAAATATCTGAAAAAACCTTGACTGCATCCAGGGAGTATAAATCATAGAAAAATATGAGTAAGCCTTTTGCTGAAAAAGTTATACCAATGGTCAGTGATTAGACTCCCAAGCCATTAGTCTACACATGGGTAAATGCCAGCATGATGGCAAAGAGAGAGAGAGCAGTCATGGACTAGGTAATCAGGGATGGGTTAAGTATCTTTGATATGGAAACACGTAACTGTTTTAGAGCAAATGATGTCCAAATGCACAACTGACAATCAGCTTAACTACTGAGTAGGTCAATTACAATGGACTCTGCTGGTCTTTGGACACTTTACCATAGCTAAGTTGTGCGTCAGAAGATCATCTTTGAAACAGGTGCGAACAGGACATGAAAGAAGAGTAGGAATACTTCAAGACCATCTTCTGAAAAATCACAGTAGTCATTTTATGAAACAAATATGTAAATCAAAAGGAAGGTAAACTATTGTGGCTGTTAAGAATGGTTACGTCAAAATTTACAGAGAAGCATGCAGCACTTATAAAGTATAAGGATGCATAAAAAGCAATAAAGACCAGTACCATTCATTGCAACAGGATGAAGGAAACCATTAACTACCATATAGGATGAAGGAAACCATTAACTACCAACAGAATGAAGGAAACTATTAATTACCATACAGGACAAAGGAAACTATACTGCGGTGGTGGTGCTGCGGTAGCGTTGTCACCTCACAGTTAGACGTTGCCCATTCGATTCTCAGTTAGAGCGTCTCCTGTGTGGCGATATGCGTAAATGGGCGTTCCTTCGTTGAAGGTTGTGCGTTAGGCCCGGCAAGCCAGCACATAAAAATCTACTGCCAATCATTAGCAGACCGGAGTTCTGCTGTGGCGACCCCTAACCGGGAAAAGCCAAAAGACAAAGGAAACTATCAATTACTACACAGGACAAAGGAAACTATTAATTACCATACAGGATGAAGGAAACTATTAATTACCATGCCTCTCAACCTCTTAGCACAAGAAATCTTTGGGCAAAGCTTAAAATAATGAGAACAAAGGTGCAAAAATAGGGACAGATTTTAAATATTGCTCTTATAAATTTTGAAAGTTGCCAGAATAACAGAATTTGCATTAATGAGAAGTTATTTACCTACCATAACATTCCATGTTAGTTGTCTTCTCTCGCCTTCTTTCTTGCTGGATGGGTTCGGAGCCGATCCTCGGCTCCGACTCGGCCACTTACTAAAGCTCGAGAGCTAATTTTACCCGCTCGAGGCAACCCTATATCCCATAATGCTAGGTGATAACTACCCAGATCTTGTTTGGTAGCTAAAGAAAAATTATGCAATATAGTCCTCCAACTGGAGAGGAGGAGGAAAAAGGGGATAATCCCGCCAAAGAAACCAACCTAAACTAGTGACACTAGGACAAGCTATTTGGCTGGAAATGCTAGATCAGGACTCTTCAAAGAAGAGGAACAATCTTCTCGGTCTGTCCAGGCTAGGGGGATGGTGGGCGGGACGCAAGAAAGAAGGCGAGAGAAGACAACTAACATGGAACGTTATGGTAGGTACATAACTTCTCAATGTTAAGTTGTCAATCTCGCCTTCATTCTTGCTGGATGGGACCGCGTCCCTAGCACCTTCATCCTGGGTAGCTCAATGGAACAGACTCTTGAGAACGGTGGAACCAAAATTTGCCCGGTTTCTGGAGGGCAAGTCCAATTTGTAATGCAAAACAAAGGTATGAGGAGAGGCCCATGTGGCTGCTGCACAAATAGTGTCTATTGGTAGTCTAGCTTGAAAAGCTGTAGATGCAGCTAGTGCTCTAGTTGAATGGGCTTTTGGCCTAGAAGTCAACTCTCTACCTCTGAGATGATAAATACATGTAATCACAGAAGACAGCCACCTAGATAGGGTTACCTTAGATACCGGACGGCCTTTCCTGTTCTCTGCATACGATAAAAACAGTTGATCAGATTTCCTGATTTGTTTGGTTCTGTCCAAATAATATTGGAGCTGGCGATGAACATCCAGATAATGTAGTTTTTGCTCCGCTCTATTAGTATAATTTGGGAAAAAAACTGGGAGATCAATAGATTGATTTAAGTTTGTCTGCGACACCACCTTGGGTAAGAAAGATGGATTAGTCCTTAGAGAAACTCTGTCTTCGTGGAAGATTAAGTAGGGAGGATGAATGCAGAGGGCATGAAGCTCAGATACTCTCCTAGCAAAAGTAATGGCAACTAGGAAGAGTGTCTTCCAGGCAAGAAACTTCAATGAACAGGAAGCCGCAGGTTCAAAGGGAGGAAGAATTAAGGATGTTAAGACTAAATTTAGATCCCACTGTGGTGGAGGGTCTTTGATCGGAGGCTTAAGTAAAAATACACCTCTAAGGAATGCCTTGCAAACCTTATGGGACATGATGTTGCGGTCCGACAAGCCTATATGAAAATTTGAAATGGCTGCCAACTGAACTTTTACTGTGGAGGAAGAAGATCCTGAGTGAAAAATTTCAGCTAGGAAGTCCAAGACTGAATGAATCGGAGCAGTAAAGGGATCTATATTCCTAGCTTTTGCCCAGAAGGAGAAACGTTGCCATTTACTAGTGTAAATCCTTCTGGTGGAAGATTTAAGGGAAGCTACTATGATATCCCGGACGGGATTAGAAATCATAGGAAGCCTGGCTAGGGACGGAAGTGGAGCAACCAAGCAGTGAGGTTGAGAGAAGGTATGGATTGGTGCAGCTGCCCCGACTGGTGGGTCAGAAGATCTGGAACCGGATCCAGATGCCAAGGCTGTACCAAAAGATAACGATGCAGGAACTGAAACCATATCTGTCGAGGCCAATAAGGGGCAATGAGAATCATCTTGGCTCTCAAGGTGGTTGCTTTCTGAATTATTTGTGGTATTAGAGGAAAAGGTGGAAAAGCATAGAGAAGTCCCCGGGGCCAATCTTGGACTAGAGTGTCTCTGGGGGGGTGGCCTGGAAGGGGGAAGAGGGTGAAGAAGTCGGGGCATTTGCTGTTTTGAGGCGTAGCAAAAAGATCGCAGCAAGGAAGGCCCCACTTCTGAAAAACCTCTTCCGTCACAGATTGTTTGAGAGACCACTCGTGAGGCATGAGAATAGCTCTGCTCAACCTGTCCGCTATGATGTTGGACTTTCCGGGGATATGCGTTGCTATCAGAAACCGCTGAGAAGAGATTGCCCACTGGCAAAGTCTGAGTGCCTCTCAACACAGGGGATAGGACTTGGTTCCGCCCTGCTTGTTGTTATACCACACTACGGACATATTGTCTGTTTGGATTGCAATAGTCCCCAGGGGAAGAGAGTTGTGGAGGGCTTGCAATGTTAAAAGCACTGCTCTCATCTCCAGGACATTTATATGCAGGTTTGTTCCTGCGCTCCTGCAGGACTCTTGGGCTGAATGCGTGGCACACAGAACAAGAGTCCTGCAGGTGCAGGGGTCCCAGGCAGTAAACACAAGAAGTGTGACCGTCTGTCAGAGACATTTTCTGACAGCACGAGTCACACTTCTTGAAGCCTGAGACCTTTGTATCCTTCGACATATCAGTATCGAGGGAGCACCGGAGTAAAAAACACACACACACACACAACACCCTATCCAAATAAAATAATAAAAAACAGGGATACTAACACACCCAAACACTCCACAGAATCCCTGACAAGAATTAGGAAAGGGGCAGGCTTAAGGCCTAACCTAGGGGAAGGGATATATAACTGGGATAAGGGAAATACAAGGTACTAACAGGGAATAGGGTTTAAAATTAACCGTTAAAGTTAAAACAATAAAGGGAGTGGGAACTAAGACAAAAAGCGTGACTAAAAGTCTGAAATTTCAAAACTTACCAAGAGCCGGTAAAAACGCACCTTGCAAGCGAAAGCGGCAAACGAGATCTGGGTAGTTATCGCCTAGCATCATGGGATATAGGGTTGCCTCAAGCCAGTAAAATTAGCTCTCGAGCTTTAGTAAGTGGCCGAGTCGGAGCCGAGGATCGGCTCCGAACCCATCCAGCAAGAATGAAGGCGAGATTGACAACTTAACATCATGAGTTTTCCGAAGGAAATGAAGTCTGAAATACAAATGCATCTCATTTTTTAGTGATTTCAATCCTCAATGATTTGCCAGAAAACCACAAATTTTATGCAGAACAGACCAAAAATATGGGGCAAAAATCTGGACAGTTGTGAGGTATATAATAATCACAAAGCGCAATTTAAAAAATGCAGGTGATCAAGCTGAAAATTATAGTAAAACTATTACTAGATACCTAAAGAAGCAAAGAAAGACAAAGGCAGGGTGATAAGTGATGTCAGCCTACTGCTGGAGAGTCATGGTGATCTACTTATTTAACCATCACCCTGGGCTTACTGATAATCTCAAGCCGTGATTAAGTTAACCACAGGAGGAGATTGTGTTTGATGTCCTGTGCTCCCTTCATGGAAAAAAACATGAAAACACTTCTCACATATGTTATTCCTGGCAAATGGTAGATCTGTAACAAGAAAAAATACTTAACAGTTGAGTGGTATGGAATGTTATAACAAGGCAAGCAATCAGAAAACTCAAGCTGTCTTTCAGAATAGCACCATAGCATGGCACTTGACTAAAAGGGAAAAAGTGTTTATCCATCTTGCATTCATGATGAATTTTGAAATCATACTCTGACACCTCTTACCCCATTTATTCTGCAATATCACAATACTGCTAGCTCTTAGCCCATTTCTTCTGCAGTATGCTAGCTCTTACCCTGTTTCTTCTGCAGTATCACAGTACTGCCAGCTCTTACCCCATTTCTTCTGCAGTATAACATTACTGCCAGCTCTTGCCCTGTTTCATCTGCAGTATCACAGTACTGCCAGCTCTTACCCTGTTTCTTCTGAAGTATAACAGTACTGCCAGCTCTTGCCCCATTTCTTCTGCAGTATCACAGCACTGACAGCTCTTGCCCCATATCTTCTGCAGTATCACAGCACTGACAGCTCTTGCCCCATTTCTTCTGCAGTATCACAGTATTGCCAGTTCTTAAGGCTCAATCTTCCAGGGGGTTAGGAAACCCTAGCAGTAAAACTTTACAGAGGAGGTTGGAGTGATTGAGTGAAGCAGAGATCATTGACAGCTCTGGGTGCTAGATGAGACAGAAGTGATGTGTACGGATTGAGATAGCAGTACCACTCACAAAGTTGGAGTGACACCTTAGGCACTTGTATTACCTTATAAGCAGTGAAAAAAACATGTATGGTGGCATCAAGGAACTTGAGTGCAATACTTGGATGCATGGGAGGATGCATCATCCACAACAAAATGGTTCATGGTCTGCAAAATAAAACATAGTCAGAAGGGCAAGGTGTGTTTTCAAATGTATCTTGTAAATAAATACCGAATATAAACAAGAAAGTGTTAACTAAGCAGAGCATGTGCATGCCAAACTCTGCTGAAGTTAACCATACCCCATCCTGTTTATTTTAGGCATGCTAAGAAGGTATGCATGACAACAGATATAAAGTAAATATATTACAACTAACACTATATGGATGATTTCTGCCTTACATATGTGATGTATAGGCACATTCCTAGTAATATTTTAAAGGAAATTTCAAAATAAATACAATAAAATAAATGACTAGTTTGTCAGCACCTAGCAATAGCAATTTAAGATACTCATTTACTTTTTGTTGACCAGTTTAGTCACACTACATCTACGGCCTACTTTCAAGGGAGACCACAAGCAGTATTCTTACTGACAAGGGCAAATATGGCAAGGGCACAGGCAAAATTCCCCTCCTCTCTTATTATATGGTGGCACTGAATAATGGTTAATTCTGGAATGAAACATGGATGGAGTGTGAGTAACAATGCTACAATATGGTGGTCTATATAATTTGCAATTACTGAAGATGGATACTATGCTAGAGGATGCAAATCACTTGGATAAACTGTGCTCAGCCATTGTCACTAGGCTTGAAAAAATAATGAACTGGCGGATGTAAATGAGTTTTTTGAAGATTCAAACCCAAAATTATGGGGAAATCAGGAACTGCAGTAGAGGTCAAGGCGGAGGAGTATATCATCCTTTGTTGAATGTAAATTTGAAACTAGCTTTTATATAGTAGTGATAAGCAATCCACATTTTGGAACTAAATTAAGGAGTGCAGCAGCTGCTGGATAAATAGATTAGAGGAGATATTTGGTATGTTCTCATTTCCTCAGTGCAGGAGTGCTGTGGACAGGTGTGCTTTTTTATTTTTTGGACTACTCTGGCCAGGATAACCATCTGTGGGTGGCCAGTGCCTCTCCTTCTCCCAATCCCCTATCTGGACTGAACAGCTTATCCCTTGGACTGGGGTCACCAACCTGGGAACATAGATGACATAGAATTCTCCTATTTAGGTTGTAAGAGAGGTGACAGAGACTTTCTGACCTTGCATTATCGACTAATACCTCATTTTTTTTTACTGTACTCTACAGTTCTCCAAAGGGAGGGAAATGCAATTGTTTAAGTTTGTGCCCACGGGTGCTCTCTTCAGTGATGCAGTCTTCTGTCCTCCCCTGTTATTGCATGTGTGCTTGTCAGACCCTGCTCCTGTTTTGCAGCCTCTGCTAGGGAGCAGCACTTCTCTGCAAAAAACAACATCCCCCCACCTTAATCCAACGGGCAAGCATGGACAGGTATAATTCTTGGTTTAATGTGCTGCAGCCCTTATTATCATTATCATCAACACCATTTTTCCCATTTTCCACATGGGGTCGAGCTGTCATGTCAACAATCGACATCGCCCTTCTCTATTCAATGCCACTCTCCTACCTTCTTCAACACTCATGCCTGAATGTCACACAATCCATCCACCTCTTTGCTGTACATAGTCATTTCCCTAGTCATACCCTATACACTCATCTACCCATTACTCTAGGAGTCCCCCAACGCTCCATACTAGGACCACTACTCTTCTCAGTCTTTATCAATGACCTACCCACCATCACTCCCAAGGCCACCTGCATCCAATATGCGAACTCTACTTAAATCTGTACTGCCTCCTCCTCAACTGAGCTTATGACCCTAACCCAGAGTAAATCCACAACAGCGCTGAGTTCCAAACAGCAGTAGCCCTCCCAAAAGTTTATTTGACCATAAAATGTCACATAACCGTGTAAAAAAGTACTGACAAGTACTAATAACTAAGACTGCAAACGTATAAAACAAAACTGTAAAAACCACATAAATGTTAAGCGCTTTTCTTTAATGGTCTTACCATGATGTTGAAGAATTTTGAAAAGACTAGCAGCCTGAGGGCCAAACAGCAAGTCTTTGTCCAAGGGACAGCCTAGAAGTTTTGATTTGAAATTGTCAGGGATAGGCTTACTGCAAAACCATGCAGAGCTGCAAATAGTAGATTTACTTATTTATTTGACATTTGTTTACTGGGAAAGCCCAACTGGGCCAGAAACTGCTCATTTTCAGTGGAGGCTGGGGGAGAAAGCTCCACATTCACAATATTTCAAAAATCAAGTACACATATTTCCAGTCACAAAATATCATATTACATTACAAAACAGCAAGTACAAATACTTTAAATCGCAAAGTATCATGTGACACTACAAGACATAAAAGTGAAAAAATGTTGTAATGAGCAAAACATAAAACATATGTTTTATAGTAGAGTGCAATGAAAAACAATAACATGAGTTGAAGAGAATGTGTATGGAAAAATTCAATAGTTGTATTATTTGTTACATAGATTGGTATGTGCTAAATGGGACCTGAGACAATTCTAATAAGATATTTAAAGAGATATCAGAGATTACAAGATTACAGATAGTGAGGTGAAATGGACTGATGTCTTAGTATGACAGAGGTGTTCATTTTATGGTTATAGAAGGATGGAGCGAAGGAGATTATAAGACGAGTTGCAGGGTAGGGTGTCTTCAGGTAGGTAGGGAGGAAAGAGGTATAGGAAAGGTCTGCAGAGATTAATTAAATAAGGTAAGGTAGTGAGGAAAACAAAAAGTAGTGGAGTAGGAGGCTGGAGAGGATTGTGAGCATAATCTAGGTTGAAGGGGGTAAGTGAAGAATAGTGAGTAAGTTCAGCCAAGATTGGCACATGAACAGGTCCAAGACCTTGTAAAGTATTCTTTTAGGGATCATTTAAAGGTGGGTAGGTTAGAAATAATTTGGGTGGTTAGAGGTAAGGAGTTCCATTTTTATGCTACTGAGTATGAGTATAGGCTTTGTCCAGGGGTTTATTTGGTGAAAAGTTGTCTGCCTTCTGATCTAAGAGTTGTTATAAGGGAAATATATGTTGATTAAAGGGATAACAGCTGGACAGGCTAATGGTTTGTGTATGATTTTATGTGCTGTTATAAGCTAAATGTAGGAGAGATGGAGGGGGAGTTCCAGCCAGCTAGGGGTATGCAGAGCTTTATAGTAATGGGCAAAGAAGGATAAATTAGTAGAAAACATGACAATTTTGTTGTAGCATCTTTCAAGTTTATTTTTATGGAGGACTGTAAATGAATTAGAATTGGTGGTCCATAGAAGTCCACAGAAGATAGATCCAGTGGCAGCTGGCCTAGAAGCATCATCTACAGTGTTGTAACTGCACTTAATGCTGTGTTCTGGCTATGTGAGTAGCCTGGGATGGTAAGATCTGCATATATTGCTTTGACTCTGCTGTAGGACGGTCCAGCAAAAATTTGTTTAAGGAATGCAGGACAAAGATCAAGTATTTTGTCATCTGAGCCTCGTAGTTAATTGCTCTGAAAGCAAGGGTGGTACAGGTGTAAACCTTCTTTTACCATCAATCCACAGCCCTACGAGCACTGGGAAGAAACTTAAAGGGCTTATCTGAAGAGAGACATACTGTAGAGGGGTCTTTCTACTGAATTCTTGTAGAAGTACTTCAGGAAATTAGGCACCTTGTAAAACCTGTCTGGTCTTTTAGGAGCTGGTGGTTGAGAATCATGTGCAAAAGAAGTGGACTGAAAGGCATTCTGGACAGCTTCAGAGACAGATGCAGGGTTACACATTTCAAAGAGGATGTAATACATCTTCTACACATCAGAGATCTAAGTGGATTGCCATTCAAGGTGTTTCATCACATAGTGGACAGCGTCCATCACATTGTGGATAGTCTCCAAAACAGACTGGGATCTCTTTCCAAACGAAAATTTGAGGGATGTCATGAAGCCCCTCAGAAATGAAGAGTTGCAGTTCTTCTGACGTATCAGCAGTCTGCAAGGTCTCAGAAGCCATATTGGCTTCCAACGGGATCTCAGTCTTGAGCGACTGAGGGATAACCTGTTGTACTGTGGGTCCTAGAACCTCAGTGGGTATGTCTGAGTCTGAAATGTTGGACTGTGGGGATCTATTCTCTTTATATTTTTATTCAGCAGGAAAGGGACATCTAATGATGCTGCTTTGGCCATCTTGGACTGGGTCAAAGGTTTTAAGATGCTGAGTCTTTAGAAAGGTGGTGAGAGTGGAAAGTCTTGACCTAAGGGTTTTTGGAATGAAAGATAGAGCAAGACTTGTGATTGTGTTCCAGGCACAGTCAAAAGAGAATTTGGTATAAAAGTCCTTGTACAGAATCTGCCTACCGCACGTCCACTTGTCCCTCCCATTTGATATGTAATAACTTTCAACAAAACAGCAAAGTAAAAAGGAAGATTCCCCAATGGGGCACTTATCTGAATTAAAAATCTAAGCGAAGATACTGATGACCAAATAACTATCAGTCTGATAGCTGCACAACCTGCATCTGGACTGGTGACAAGATAGTCTGAGGATCTATGTCCATATGTCCGTCTATACACCCCAGCGCATATGAGCTGAGGTCACGTGTCGGACGTTTGGCTTGGGAAGGCAAAGCTTTGGTATCCCAGCCAGACATCAGCAGTGACAAACTACATCTCAGGAATACTACAGCACAGATTTTAGTCAGGATAAGCTTTCTGTTTACTTTTTCCTTGCTATTCGTATTACAGGTTCCCCAACTAATACTGGAAATTCTAATAAGCTGCTTTTCTTAATACTGTTCATGTGTATCACTTTGTACAACATTTGCTTTATACAACTTCATGTCAGATTACTGTTTCAAACTCTACAAATGAAGATTACAAAGCTAGAGTGAAAGATATGGCAACCGGTTCTCCAAAGAATGTTATGACTTGGTGCCAAATCAAACTACAACACTAGGGTGCGCGGTTGTATAATAAATAAAAAACAGGAGCCACTCCTGCACAATATAGCAATACTCTATGCTCTTTAATGACAGTACATCCTTGTATCAGTTTTAACAAAATTTGAACACAAACACATTAAAGCAATGTTTGTTAGTGCAGACTTCTTTCGCTTATAAAATACATTATTATTATTACATAAAACAACTGGATACATAAAGCACAATGCTACTCTGTCAAGACACATTATTAATTTCAAGTTAGCTAACATTTTAAATGGCTCATATCTGTGGCAAATTCAAAATGAAGTTCACATTGATTAGTGAGAATGAACCAAGAGAGTATACATCCACTGCAGGAATTACCAGTGCAAGAGAAACAGCTCTCACCTCATATTTTTGGCTTGTTCCACATAAAATTAGTGGTTTTCTAGCAGTTGAGAGGTATGGCAAGGAAGTAAAAATAAAACCATCTCTCCAATTCAGAAAGAACTCCAATGCTCTCGTTAAGGGCTGCTATAAAAAAAAAACCTGGTTACATGATGTGGAAGTTTGAGACAGTTTGAGCAGTCCCACTACCTCATGTCTCCTGAGTTATCCCTGGTGGTTAGTGATTCCTCACCCTGCCCTGACCAATACTAGGTTTTAAGCACTATTAAGGCACAGGATAACATAGTTATTCCCTGGTGTCAAGTGCTACTCCCCAATGCACACTGTGTTTAATTTCCATTAAAGCACGACTCCCAAGAGTTCTTCCCCAGTGTCAAGTGTTACCCCTCCAACACTGTGTGATGTTAAGTCACATAGCTAAATAGTTTTCTCTGGTGGCTACTGGGTCCCCCAAGCCAATGCTGCAGCCTTTGCGTATTAGTCTAGTGCTGTGTGGAAATATGACAGTCACTTCAATCCATCCACACACATTGATTCCGTACATACACCCCTAATATACCCTCACACTACCTTCTCTACTGCAGCCTCTTAGGCAGACAAATACACTCACATATGCAACCCGACATACATACATACATGGAAACATCCATACATACACAAAGACACACACATACAGTCTAACACACCTCCTAACAGCACCTGGCCACTAAACTCCACTTACCTCTGCCACAATGAATGAACACGGTCTTTTGTATGTGTTTACTAGCATGAGTGGCCAGGAGTGGCAATACTAAGTTATGCAGCTGAGGACAGCTCTGCATCACTTGGCTGTATAAGTACCTCCCCATGGGCAATTCCAAGGGAGAGTACATGGCTAAATAGAATATGCCTCCCCCTGAAATGCCTCATTAGCATTCCGCATGGCCACAGAGACAGCTCACTGCAGTGCTGCATGTCTTCATGTTGTAGCACCATGCTAGGACTGTCTCTGAAGTGGAAATGGTTACTGCAAGATGTACACATTACATACACCTTGCAGTAATGTTTCTGAATTGGACCACATGCTTCTGTGCACTCAAAGACATTTTAAAGTCACCTAATTCAATCACATCTTTCAGAAAGGCCAGCATATATGCAATTTGGTCAACCTGTAAAAATAAAATAGACAGAAACTGAAAATGTTTACTGATGGCAAGTACTCATACCAGACTGCAAAAATACTGAGCACATGAATAAATAACCATGCAGTCACACCCATTAATAAAAAAAATGCATTTTTTTCAAAAGCAATACATTTTAGACCATTCTACTATGTAAAATTGCAAATAAGACATTAAGGTGTACTTATTACTTACACTGACTGCAACAGCTACCTTTTATGTCAACCTTAGTGATGTAAGTGGCTTACTGGATAGAGGAAAAGCTGCAGGATAGAAGCACATCTCTGTTTCACTGATGGACATAAACTTAAAACAGCTTTGTCAAAAAAGTAGTATCTCTTTGATATAATTTGGAATGAACAATGCAGATTCTGAAGGACTACAACACCACTATTAGGAGCAGATTTCATACTCTATTGACTATCCCACCTATGGATTCATAGGAGGTTACTAGGCTAATGGCCCTGGGGCCCGTACAAGCATAGCCAAGAGTTTATCCCCAAATCGAAACCTCAGTCACCACTTATTGCCCCTTCCAGTTGAGGGACACAGGTGAAATCCTAGGACAATTTTGTGGTTTCCCATCCATTCACCAAGGCTGTGCTTGAACAGGGTCAGCGAGGTAAGCTGTTTGATGTGTATGGGAAGTCTATTCCAGAAATGGGGCAGTCTCTGGGAAACAAACCTGTTGTTTTTGTTGATGTCACACATTAGATTCAGGTCTTTTCAGTGGGTAATGCATGAGGAGTTAGACTTGCAGATATAGAGCATCTCTAGTAGGGCGGGGTCCGCAATTGCCTTGTTGTCTAGTCAGAGATAACCCTTGAGCAATCTATACGATACCGAGTAGGGTGATAGTGATTTGAGCCTGTCCACATAGGACAGGTGCTGGGGGCCATGGATTCTCTTTGTGAGGTATTTCTGTGGCCTTTCCAGTTGGTGCAGATGTACATACCAAACAGGGCATTATATTCAATTATCGGTCTAATGAGGGAGGAGTATAGAGTGGTAATAACATCCTTTTTTCTAGATGCAATCCCTTTACTTATGAGGTGAACCAAGTAAAAGGCTTTTCTGTCCACTGCCGCTACATAATGGTCGAATGTGAGATTGTTGTCAACCTGAGTACCTAGGTCTCTCACCCCAGGTTGTGTACTTGGGTGGTTGCCGTTGATGTTGTAATCAGTATAGGCCATATTTTTGCTGAATGGTATGATGATACATTTTTTTGCATTTAACTTGAGGCCATGACTTTGATACCAGTCATTAGTTGCAGTGAAACCCTCTTGCAGTATGTTAACATCATCTGGGGAGTCAATGACAGCACTCAACTTACAGTCATTCACAAACTTGGTCAGTCACAGGTCTTTTGTTTTTGCCTGGACCTCTGCGAAGTAGATACCAGACAATACAGATCTCAGGACAGATCCCTGGGGAACTCCACTAGTGACAGGTCTGCTATCGGAGGTGGGTCCTGTCAGTGAGCCAGCTGGCCACTCACCTGATGAGATAGGGATTTATGCCAAGTTGTGTTAGAATTTCAATGATGCCTGAGTGGGGGATTGTGTCAAAGGCCTTGGTCTATCAAGGTAAGTTGTATGCACTGACTTTCCTTCATCCAGGACCTTGGTGACCGTCTCAAAGAAGTCAATCAGGTTCAACAGGCAAGATCTGCCCTTGACAAATCCAAAATGGGTGGGGTCAAGTGCTTAGAGACTGCCTATGTCCTTGTTTATGAGATCCATAATAATATGCACCATGGCATTACAGATCAGACTTGCCAAGCTAATGGGGTGATAGTTTCCAGGGTCAGTAGTGGCACCACCTTTGTGCAAGGGGATAACAAGGTCAGTTCTCCACTCTGCTGGAATGAAGCCTGTACTTAGGTTGTGGTTGAATAGGGTGCTGAATGGCGAAGCTACTTCTTGCTGGAGATGATGCAGAATACAGCCTAGGATACTATCCAGTCCCATGGAAGCTGTTCTTTGCCTTGGATATGGCATTTAACACTTGATCTGTGGAGATGAGAGGTGTGGGATAAGTATCAGGGATGTTGAAAGGGCCTTTGGGGGGGTCAGTGGGGTGAAGTTTGTGCTGAACCTATCTGCTAGCAGGTTGGCTAGGTCAACAGGATCAGTGTAAGTGATACCGTTAAGTACTAATTTGGAATAAAACTGGACTTTGCCATGAAGTTTCCTGACATAAGTGAAGAAGGCTTTGTGGTTTCCCTTTGTTTCAGAGGCTAGTTTTGATTCAAAACTGGCTTTGGAGGTTTTCACTAGTGATCTAATTTGCTTCTTGAGCTAAGGAATGCATTTTTTCAATTTGGAATTTGTTCCTTTTTACCCTTGGACAACAGTTCCTTCCTTTTCTTGTAAAGCCTGTTGATACAGGATGTCTGCCAGACAAGTTTGTGTTTCCTTGAGGGGCAGGTTTTAGTTCTGTTGGGTATGGCTGACTCCATGCAGTTATACAGGTGCTTGTATACTGCATTGGCGCATAGTTGTCTGCATCCTCTGAGGGGGATTTGAATTGATAAAGTCAAGGAATTGTTGGGTGAGTGCATTAGTACGGGAATAGTTCACCCAGTCTATGGTGGGGTAGTTGAAGTCACCAAGGATCGGGGTGTTAGGGGTTACCTTGATGGAGTCAAGTAGATCCAGGTAGGAGTTGTGGGTGTCCTGAGTCATGGGGGGGTCTATAGCTGGCTATAACTTGGATGGGTGTCTTGCCAACTATCAGTTGCACCTGGAGTAGTTCCAGTGTGTCATGCTGGCAAACTAGTCTGAAGGTTTGCCTGTTCTTAATGAAGATAGAGTCACCTATTAATTTCTTTATATCAGGATCAACTGTAAGGATGTTCCAATGTTTATTTAATATTTCCCTGACGTGATAGGAATCACTGGTATAATATAGGGAAATTTTTTGCAAGGATGTATCAGTAGATGTCTTGACTGTATCAATATCATAAGCTGTCATCCCCAGCTCGGAGAAATAAGGGCAAGCTCTATTGTTTCTCATATTTTCCACCAACTGAAAACCTAATTTAATTTCATCTATTTTATAGTTCGAAGATGTCAATCTATCCTGTTAATTCAGTAACTCTGAACTAAAATCAGACTGTATAGGGTTTAATCTTGAAGCCCTAATGGCTTGTCCTTTAATAATGTTATTAAAAATATGCTGAGGGTGCATACTTTCCCAATGTAGCAGCGAGTTTTTAAAACAGGATTTTCTAAATACTCCTGTATTAAGTTGCCCGTTAATTAGTCGCTCTATATATACATCCAAAAAATCTATACTTACTGGTGAAGAAGTAATGGTAAACTTTAAAAAAGAAGTAAGTGAGTTAACTTGATCAGAAAATATATCCAACTCATATTTGGCACAAGTCCAAATAAAAAATAAATCATCTACAAAACGCTTGTAAAATAAAATATACTTCTCAAAATTAGGAATTGTCAATAGCATATTTTTCTCCCACCATGCCATTACCAGGTTGGCGTAGCTATTGGCACAAGATGTGCCCATAGCCACGCCATCCTTCTAATATATACCACCGTCAAACACAAATATATTATTTTCTAATATAACTTCCAGAAGTAGACCAATCAAGTCTACCTTGGAAGATAAAAAAATCTGTATTCTAAGTTAAATAATGCTGAACGTATTCTATTCCTATGTCATTAGGGATGTTAGTAAACAACGACTGAACATCCATTGTGACCAATAAAAACATAGAATTATTAGATAAATTCCTAGTTCCTTTATATAAGTCTAATAGGAATTGTTTAGAGTCTCTTAAAGTCAAAGGGTTAGCTTCCACTACTGGCCTTAATAATTTTTCAACAAAAATGGAGATATGTTCCATGACCCAACCTCTGCCTGCTACTATAGGTCTCAGAGGTGCGTCAAGTGAGTTCTTATGAACTTTCGGTAGAAGTGGATAATCTACCCAAAGAAATTCAAACAATTCATATGTAATAATTCTTATCCTTCTAAGGCCTTATACACACTATTAATATGCTCTTGAGAAATTAGCAGGTTAATTAAGGCATAATACTTCTTAACACATAACATATCATGCATACGATGAACATAATCTACCCTATCAAAAATGACCACTGGGCCACCTTTATCTGCTGGTCTAATTGAAATGTTAGTCATTTCTTAAATTTGTCAACACTTTTTTCTGTTTATATGTTAAATTACCTTTCCTCATATTCTCAGGTGACACTGAGGTGGATGAATATACATCATCCTCTACCATCTTACAAAAGGCATCTATTAATGGATGTAAATTAGGAACAAAAACACTAGGTTTTCTGAATTCCTGCTGGTGTACACTAGAAGGATTGCAATCAAACATCATTTTCAGTTGTAAATTACATGCAAATAATTTAACATCCAAAATAGTGTCAATCATGTTACTACTTTTAGTTGGTATAAAAGATAATCCTTTAAAAGAAAAAAAAAACAAAAAACAAAATTATCCTTGTTTCCCATCTTTCCTGACCTAGAGTAGTTCAAATACAGGCTTTGCTGTATTCTGGACTTTCGGAAAGTTCCTGTGTTGCCCATTTCCTTTTTTGGATAAAGGGAGGCTTCTTTGTTCATCAGTGGCAGTGGAGAGCTTAGAGCAGCCTATCTATCCCTGGAGGAGTGTTCCCAGCACAAGAATCTGGTAGTCTATTGGCCGTTTTGGGCCAATTTCTAGCTCAAGTCCCCCCTGTATAAAACCCGCTTTAGCACGGCTTTGTGCAATTTTGCGCATAGCGCAGCATCAGGCAATGCAGCTTAATTGGGATAAAACCATTCTCGGCTCTACAAAGTCTGCCCTTCACTTTTTCCCTTAGAACTGATCTAGTTCTCATAATAAACACCCTATTCCTACTCTAAAGCCTGGCACTTGCTCACTAAAGCAATTATATAAGTCAGCACTAAAAAATTAAAAGCACTACACCCTCACAAACTCCCCTTGAGTACCTTGTTCCCCATTGGCCCTTTTTTCAATTATAAAGGAACTACCAATACTATTCTAGTATGTCCAAAGGTCAGTTGTCAATCTCCTCTCCGGTCTAGCTGGTGAATCTGGGAATCTTCAGGCAATGTTACAACTGCCTCATGTACACAGACAACCCTCTCCTCCTCCCAACAAATTCCAACACATGTGAGAGATGCAACCATATAGCCAAACTGGAGGCTATGCTCTCTCAACTCAGTACTGGCGTAACCAGTCAGGAGGAGAAGAAAACCACACTCACTACAATTCCAGTCTCACATAGACCTACCTCGACAGCAAACCAAACACATAAACACACAAAAACATACTCGGAGGCTCTAAATAAAAATCTGCCTAAGCAACAGAGACCTCCAAAGCAGACACCCAAGGAACCGCTACCCCAAAACAAAACACGTGCAACACATAGCTCACAAAGCCAGTGTGCCAAACAGTCACAGCCCTTAAGGCTAAACAACACACCTGATACACTTGTAATAGGTGACTCTATCGTCAGGCACACTGACGTCCCGCTCACCAGGCTGAACAAGGAGAAGGTCACAGTGAGCTGCCTGTCAGGCGCTAGGATCCGCCACATAACACAAGCACTCAGGTCACTCCAAGGCAAGTACAAATATGACTCAGACATTGTCCATGCTTGGTGTGAATGACCTGAGACGTACCTCCCTGGACTACATGAAAAGAGACATAGAGGAGCTCTCTGAGCATGTAGCCGAGGCCGGTATGACCCTGACCTTGAGTAGCATCTTACCCTCACCAAGAATGATGCCACAATATGAAGACAAGATGATCAATTTCAACAATTGGCTTAAGTATTGGTGTCATTCAAAGGGGATCCAATGCCTGTCAGCCTGGGATGACATGCTCGACAAGCCACGATGCTTCGCTAGGGACGACTTGTACCTGTCACCCCTGGGCTTTCGGATATTGGCAAAGGCTCTTTCCACCCCATAGTGCCTTTTTTAGGCAAGGCTCAAAAGACAAACCCACCTCCATAGGTATCAATGCCAGAAGTCTAAACCTCATGATGCACGCACTCGAAACTCTCCTTAGCATGGAGAACATCGATATCTGTGCAGTAACAGAAACCTGGTTCAAGGCTCCCGAGAGCACCCCAGCACTACCAGGTTATACCTCATACCATGTTTTTCGGCCCCAAAACTTGGACCGAACCACAAAAGGAGGGGGAGTATCAATATTCGTCAAAGATACCCACACCTCCAGGTTGGTGGCACAGCACAAAGCATCAGAGACTATCCATGTGCAACTAACAGTGGGTAAAACTGCCTTCCAGTTTATAGCCTGCTACAGACCACCCTCCCAAACCCAGGAACCCCACTCGGCCTTCCTGAGAACACTGGAAAATATGAAGGTCTGTCCAAACACCATTATATTGGGTGACTTCAACTACCCAAACATAGACTGGGAGCATTACTCTAGCTCCAACACCCTAGCCCAAAGATTCTTAGAATTTATAAACTCAAATGCTATGGAACAGCTTGTTACCACTCCCACAAGAGGGGAAAACATACTGGACCTGATCATCACCAACATGGGGACTCTATGCTCCAGACCAGAAGTGTATCCCTCACTGGTAAGATCAGACCATAAACTAATCTCACTAGATATTCACATCCCGACCCCAGCCCCTGCCCAGAAAACCACAGTGAAAACTTCTCTAAAGCAAATTTCACACTCCTCAAAACTGAGGTGGAATCCTTCAAAGCCCCCAGGCCTGTGGAAAATATGGCCCAGACCGCAGAATCCTTTATAAACGCATTCTATGAACACCTTCAGGAATGCATGGATCATGCAATCCCAAACAAAACCAAGACCCAATCCTCCAAAGGCAGGCGTCCTGTCTGGTGGACCCCAGCCATAAACAAACTATACAATGGAAGGAGGAAGCTACTACATGATAGAGCAAAATCCCAAAAAGGGAAGGAATCTCTGATCAGTATTAGCAAAAAAACTATGGGCACTCATAAAATCGTCTAAGGCCAGCTTCAAGACAAAAATTGCACAGGACACTAAGGATAATCACAAGGCTTTCTTTAGTTATGTTAGGAACCTGGGTGGGAATTCCCAGATATGCTCAGAATTAGTTCAAAATGACAGAAAATACACCGAACCCACAGACATTGCCAACATCCTAGCTGACAGGTTCAGCGCAAATTTCTCCCCCCCTTCCCCACCAAAAGGGCAAATATCTATCGCAGCAGAGTGCTGCCCCCCTGACATCTCAGATGCTCAGGTAAGAGCCGCCCTCTCTAAAGCAAAAAACACAGCATCAATGGGACCAGACGGTGTCCTGGGCTGCGTCCTACATGAACTCCAAGAAGAACTAAACCAAAACATAAAACTACTGTTCAATCTCAGCCTTACTACAGGATATGTACCCATAGAGTGGCGTACAGCAACAGTGGTCCCTCTTCACAAAGATGGTGCCTCAACGGATCCTGGAAACTATCCCCCATAAGCCTGACTAGCTTGGTCTGCAAAGCTATGGAAAGGATCATCATGGACCTCATAAATAAAGATATTGGGGACCTACAGACACTGGATCCTACCCAGTTCGCCTTTGTTAAGGGCAGATCCTGCTCTTAAACTTGGTCAATATTTTGAAATAGTCACCAAGGCCATTGACGAGGGGAAGGTGGTCCACACAGCCTACCTGGACCTCGCAAAAGCCTTCGATACAATATCCCACTCGGGCATTATAGATAAGCTCACCAGCTTAAATATAAACCCCTATGTCACTAGATAGGTTGCAAACTGGCTCAAGGACAGAACCCACATGGTTAGAATTGCTGGAGCCATTTCAGACTCCAAACCAGTTACAAGTGGCTTCCCATAAGGCTCAGTCCTGGGACCTCTCTTGTTCGGTATATATTTCTCGGAGGTACAGGCCAACACAGAAGGACTGTGGCTGACCAAGTTCGCAGATGACTGCAAACTGGGCGCCATAATCGACTCTCCAGCCGACACAAGCATCCTACAAAAGGGCCTCATAGAAACAGACAACTGGTGCCAGAGCCATGGCCTCAAGCTAAACGCCAAAAAGTGTATAGTCATCCCCTTCGGCAAAAACAAAGTGCCCACAAATTACCACATAGATGGTAATCCATTAAGTACGGAAGAAGTAATTAGGGACCTGCGGACCCAAGTTGATAGCAATCTCTCATTCGACAACCACGTGGCCAAAGTGGTTAGAAAATCATTTTATATAGCCCACCTAATCATGAAGGGATTCACATCTAGATCAGGGGAGGTCATCGTGCCTCTTTACTCATCCCTCATCAAGCCCATAATTGAGTACAATGCACCTTTGCAACAAAGACAAACCAGTACTGGATGAAGTAACATAACATAGCAATACACCTTTAACAAGGGATGACTGTGATAGAGTTTTAATTATTCTAATTGCTTTAATTATTCAATTAACTATGAGTATATAAGAACACATTTTTTTTTAGATGTATTTTAAGTCTGAAGAAGCGTTGTTAAAACGTGAAAGCGCTTACTCCTTCCTACAGCTGTTCGTTTGATGTTTTTAATTCTCCATTAAAGCCTGAAGAATCATCATGGTGTGCCTCTTTTGTGTTTTTGGATACAATGCACCTTTTGCGATGTACCTTACCAGACACCTGCAGCAACTGGAAAGACCCCAAAAGTACCTCACCAAGAGGATCAAAGGGCTCAAACAGATGCCATATGCTGCCCGGTTAAAGAAACTCCAGCTCTACTCAGTGGCATACCGCCTGCTCAGAGGCGATCTGTGCCTGACGTATAAAGCCATATCCTACCCGGAATTAATGGGCATGCTGCACCTCAGAAAATCCAAATCCCATGAACCTCAGCACTGAAATAAATAAGACATGCTGGAGGGACAGATTCATAACCCAGAGGCTCCCTTCACTCTGGAATAAAATCCCAGTCCAGGTTAGGCAGAGTCCCTCATTGACTCTCTTCAAGAGGAATCTTGATGAGTGGATGGGAGATCGTAGATTTACTCCGGGTATCACTTCTGTGTCACTGTTAGACAGATGCACAGTATACTAACCTCGAAAAAGGGCACAGCAAAATTCATTTTAAAATGGGTAGCGAAAGACAAACACACTCTGGCTAGGCTTGTAAATGCCCTAGGGCAGATAGCCTAGTATGAACCTATGAACCTATTTAACACTTCAATTTCATATTGGTCCAAGGGCCTGTGTGATAAATTCCAAACTAAGTGGTTACACTCTCCCACATTTTCTTTAATGTTGGTTCCTTCATGTCTCCAACTGGAGCTTTTCTTTTTTGCCTTCCCCTGCTCATAGAGCGACTTCTCCCTCTGTTGTTGAAGCTGGCTATTGGGAAAGGGGTAACAATATCAGCTGAGGGAGAAGTAGTGGGAAGTGGAAAGACTTTCCTACGAACCACAGGTTCAATGGATGACTGAGTGGATGGGGTAAATCCACCAATGATTTTAACATTCTCTGTTTGGTGATGTGAGCTTACATTAATGAGTTCAGGATCCCTAGGTTCCTCATTCTCAAGATTACCAAGGAGCGTAGTACCTGAATTGTCAGTTACTATACTTTCAACGTTGTTATTATTGATCCCTGCCTGACTGCTGATAGAAGATGTATCATTAACTACAGTCATATTTTGTGTATGTACTACATTGGTAATATTGGAAGTTGCATTCTTTCTATTATTAGAGCTAAAATTAAAACCATTATTAACACCATTTAATACACCTACACCATTTTTAGGCCAAGTAAAGACCTGGCCATGAGTAAAATCATATATATCTCGTTGCAGTTTACTTCATTTTTGTTCAAGTAGGCGTTTTTCATATAGGCATACATTGTCTATTAGACGTTCAAACATAGGTTCAACAGTTAAGTCTCTAAATTTGTTAGAAAGTACATTTTGTTGATCTCATATAATTTTCTGTAAATTATGCTCTTCAGGCTCAAAGTATTCATTTAATAGAGTCATATATTTGATACTTAAGTCAATACTGAGCTGCTGCCAGCGACAAAGCAAGTCGGGATATGTATTAACTGTGGTAGGCATCTTCAGGATCCTTAACCCTCGTGGTACAATCCGCTTTTTAATACATGCTTCAAAATGGAAGCGCTGCATTTGCAACCTTTTCAATTTTAGTAAATTCGCTTCCATATTAGAAAAAGCAGAATTGAGCTCCTCATACTCGACATTGCTCAACGGCTGGTCTAGGTGCACAGTAACAGATTCAAAACAGAGCAACAGATTAACGTCAACATTTATGCACTCCAGGAACCTGGATTGGGCGGGTTTAACTCTTTCAGCTTTACTAGGATCATACAGCAGTTCTACAGAATTATCAGCACGATCAGCCATAGTGTTCACGTGGTACGCAGAGCAAAGGAATAAAATAAAATAAATAATAAACACCACATAAAACTACATTTTAAGTAAATTTGAGTATTAATTTACTTGTCATACATTTTTGTTTAATATATATAAGTATCTTTATTTGATATTTTTTAAAATGAAATTATTTATTTATACTGGTTACTATGATTAACTAATGTTCAAGAAATCTTATGTTCTTGTATTAAATGTATATATATTAATTCAATGGTTTGCATTTCTTGATTGATTGATTGGTTAATTGATTATGAGGTTATCCCCAAATCAGCTGTAGCTTTTTTATATATAAGGAGTTCTTTTTTTATACTTTGTGCAGAAGGTTTGACAAAGCTATTTTAGCGAAAGAGCTCACCTGTTTTGATTTTTTACAGAAGGAATTTTCGTGGATATTACCTCATTGTCTCTTGGATTATTATTTGGTCTGAACAGACATTTGAGGTTTTACCTCCCATATACTTTTGTATTTTTGGTGGGAAAAGACTTTTGAGTAGTTGTTGTGCGACTACTCCCAGTGTTTACCTTTTGGATTTGAGCTTTTTTATCTTCAGTCAATTCAGCTTAACGCCTGTTCTGAGCAGCAGTTATATGTTATATGACTTTATTCATCATTAATTATTTGCTCAGAACTGTTTTTTACGTGGTAGTGTTTATTATTTATTTTATGGAAAAAAATATGTTCCCACTAATTACCACATTGATGGTAGCCCACTGAACACTGAAGGCATTATAAGAGATCTGGGGACACAGGTTGACAGCAACCTCTCCTTCGATCACCACATTGCCACCGTGATCAGAAAGTCCTTCTATGTGGCACATCTCATTGCCAAGGGTTTTGCATCCAGGAAGAAAGAGGTCATCATCTCTCTCTACTATTCCCTCATTAGACCAGAGTATAATGCCCCACTTGGCATGTACCTCAATAAACACCTGCAACAGCTGGAAAGGCCAGAAAAGTACCTCATGAAGAGGATCCTAGGCCTTAAAACACATGCCCTACATGGACAGATTAAAAAAACTCCAGCTTTTCCCTGTCTCATATTGTCTATTAAGAGGCGATCTCTGCTTAACTTACAAAGTCATGTCTGACCCAGCCCTGTTAGAAATGTTACACCTAAAGAAATCCCAATCCCTCCACATCACACACTCCAGGGACCTCATCCTCATTACCACAATCAACAGAACATGCTGGAGGGACAGGTTCATAACCCAGAGACTGCCCATGCTATGGAACAGATTTCCGATACATGTCAAGCAGAGCACCTGACTGGCCCTTTTCAAGAGAAATCTTGATGAGTGGATGGGAACACAGCGGGGATCACTCCAGTGGGTCTACTTGACAGAGGCACCAGGAACTAACGGCAGCATGATACCAGGGCACTTCTATGGGCTAGGCTTGTAAAAGCTCCAGGGCCGTTGGTCAAGTACACACCTATGACCTATGAACCTATGTTTCATTTGTAAAACTGTACCTGACATTTTTGCATAGAGGAAGCAAATCATTACCCAGGAAAATTGTTTTTGACAAAGAGGTGACAAGAAATTAGTATGGAAAATTAATAAAGAATTTAATTCTGTAAAAAGAAAAATGAAGGCATACAAAATAGATTGAAAAGCAAAGTTGGGGGATATTACCAGCTGTGCATGATTATTGAATTTTGGATAGATGAATTATACTGTAAATGCAATATAAAAATAACAAGACATGAAGAAACACTGTGGTTTGTAGTAAGGAATTAATATTAATAAAAGATCAGTGGACAGGATCTTTATGTATGATACAAAAGTGAAGTCTATACTCCCATTTTAAAAAGACAAGGGGGAAGATTACAGGCCTTCTTGTATTTAGAAAATTCATGCACTCTTCTAAGCTATTCTAAAGAAAATGCTTGTACAATGCTAGGTGTGAATTCAAAGGCAGAAGAACACCAGGGCTGCAGAACTGTTAGGTAACTTTGTACCACAAAGTCAGCTAATGCTTGGTACGTATGGAACTTAGTCACATAGGATGTGTAACTGTACTAACAGAATTCAGAGACCAGGAAAGGGTATACCAAATCTGTCCCCCAAAGATCCACTGTACTATGGGTACACAAGTGCACTACCAGTTTGAAATTACTGTGCTGCTATTGAAACTCAGTTACCAAAACCATTAGTGTTGCCCTGGCAACATAATATACATGAGCCACATCATTAAAAAGCACAGGATGTCTCTCACACACACACACGCACGCACACACACGCACACACGCACACACACACACATACACACACACACGCACACACGCACACACACGCAGTCATAACTGTGAAACATTTCAAAAACACCTTCTCATTCAGTGAGGGGAAAAAACATATAGCAAAATTCACTGTTACTGCCTTTTAGCATTTTTACAAAGGGGATCTATCCCCCTTGCACCTGCAACACAAACAGCTACAACACTGCTCTATATACATAGATATATATATATATATATATATAGATATATATATATATATATATATATATATATATATATATATATATGTACACTAACTCAGAGTGCTGTACCTTGGAAAAAGGGAAATAACCTGATGTAACACAAACTCAGACTTCGCACATATTTACTCATTTTGCACTTGTTCACAGAAATGCAGTTTTTAAGCAAAGCATATATCCATGGACTATATGTTAACTGTGCTCTCTCTTCACTAAAAGTCAGTTTTGTAAACGAATGGACCAGTGGTTCCTTACATCCACCCCCACCCAGCTCCTGCATCACCCATAGCAATAACTGATACCTGACCTTCAGGGTAGTAGTCAGGGCTGTGGTGGGTATATGCATGAGTATGTATATACATGAGTATATGCACATATGGTGTTTGCTGTCAGAGGATGTGGTGTCGTAATATGCTGCCCTATGGTGTTTGCTGTCAGAGGATGTGGTGTCATAATGTGCTGCCCTACAGGGTCTATATTATATCCTCGAACGCTTAAAAAAGCGAACGCTGATTGATCGAACTTATTTTCGCGAAACTGCAAAATATCGAAGCAGCAGAAACTCAAATTTTTTCCTAGGGAAAGAATTCGGTTGTCCGTTTCTGTTGCTTCGGTATTTTCAGTGTTATGGTGGAAAGTTACCGGTTGGATTCAGGTAAGTGTGCGATTGTGTGGATGTGAGTGTTAGGGTGATTTAGGTGAGTTAGGGTTCGGGCTCGGGTTAGGTGTGTGTGCGATTGAGTGGACATGAGGGTTAGAGCGGATTTAAGTGAGTTAGGGTTAGGGAGCGAGTGAGGTGAGTGTGCGATAGTGACGGACCTTAGGGTTAGGGTTTGGGTTAAGGTAAGTGGGTAGTTAGTGGTGTGTGCATAGTTTAGTGTAGGGTTAGGTATCAGATTTTAGGTGTATGTGTGTGGCTTTCTGGTGGGTTCTGGCAATAGCTACTCTAGAACTGTTAGAAATGTTTTTTATTTCTGTACAGAGTTCCTATTTTTTGTGTGTTTTCTTAATTGTTTGTGATATATGTAAGTCAAATCTCAGCTTATTATCAACTATAACTCCTTGTAATTTAGTTTGAGGTTCAGGAGTAATTTTTGTATTACCAACAGCAGTGATGTAGAGAGTGGGAGGGAGATCAGAGGATCTGGTGGGCTGAACGATCACAAGTTTAGACTACTGGGAATAAGTATGAGCTGTGAGTTTGACAACTATGTTTGAATTTCAGTGAAGGACATTTGTGCTATGTCTTGAAGCTGTTGTAAGGTGGGTGCTGCACATATAAGTGTAGAACAGTCTTCATATTGGATTATGGAAGCTAGTGGGGTGGCAGTATTAAGGTCGTTAGTAAAAACACTGAAAAGAAGAGGACCAAGAATGGAGCCCTGTGGGATACCTAGTGTGACTGGGAGTAGGGGGGAGAGGTCTTGTAGTCATTTCACTGCCTGCTGATGGACTGTTAGGTAACTTTGTATTCAGGACGGATCTAAAGGGTTGAGTTTAAGGTTTGTTAAACCAGTCAGTAGTTTGTCATGGGAAATGGTATCAAAGGTCTTAAGTCATGTCTAGAAAGACTGATGGAACCATTTCCCTTCATTTTTCTATTGGTTTATGGTATTGTTAAAGCTAAGGAGTGCAGTAGTGATGCTATGATAGGGTCTGAAGCCGTGTTGGGATTTGGCCAGCAGGTTATTGGTTGTGAGATAGTGCAGAAGCTGAGAATGTAGACACCTTTCTAAACGTATAGATAATGGGGATAGAATGACAATGGCTCTATAATATGAGTTCAGTTGATTTTCCTCCTTTATGTAAGGGAATTGTGTGTGAAATTTTCCAGAATGAAGGGACATGTTGTTCAGTAACAGACTGATTAATCAGTATTGATACAGGGTAGGAAATAGCTTCTGCTGCTATTCTTAGGAATTCAGATGGTAAGTTATCGGTTGCTGTTGTGGTAGGCTTGAGTTTTTTGAGTAGTTGTTTTCTTTGGTTTTAGTGGCGCTGGGTTGGAATTATAAGGTATCACTGTTATAGCTGGTTGAATAAGGTGTAGATTATAGACTGTGTTAATTATCTTTAGTTAGACATAGAATACTTTCGGTAAAATATTTATTGAATTGTTCAACAATGGTCCCTGAGCTGTTTTTTTATAGTAGGGGAGGGGGTGCAGCTTGTCCAGGATGGAGGATTTTTTTGATTGTGGTCCAAAATTTTTGTGAATTTATTTGATGTTTCAGTTGCACATTAGTGAAGTAATTTTTTTTTTGTCTAGTTTGACTTGGTTGCTGTTGTTGTGTCTTTCGGCTTTTCCCGGTTAGGGGTTGCCACAGCAGAACTCCGGTCAGCTAATGATTGGCAGTGGATTTTTACATGCCAAGTTGCCAGCCCTGACGCACAACCTTCAACAAAGGTACACCCATTCACGCATGTCCCCACACAGAAGACGCTCTAGCTGAGAATCGAACAGGACGTCTTACTGTGAGGCGACAACGCTACCGCAGCACCACCACTGCAGTATTTTGTTTGACCTCATTTCTGATTTGTTGATAAGTGATTAGATTGGGTTTTGTTAGTATGTCATAAGGCACAAGCCTTGTCTCTTAGCTTAAGGAAGGTTTTAGTTTCATTAGTCAGCCATGGGGCATAGTTTGTCTTTACATAGACTGTTCTGGGGGCTGCCATTCTGTTAAGAATTTTGAGGAAAGTGTTATTAAAATGTTCTACGGCTGTATCTAGGGGCAAATTCTTAAGAGGGGTCCAGCTACATTTTTTTAGTGTGTTAATCAGGTCTTGGGTTTGAAAATTTTCTTATTATGGATTTGGCGATAATTGGTTAAGTTTAGTAGGGTTGATGTGTTGCCTGATTAGATAGCTAGGTATGTAGTCACTAAGACTGCCAAGTAGACAGCCACAGTTTTGATAGTGAGAGGGTTTGTTAGTCAGGGTTCAGTCTAGGATAGACTATTTGATTTGTCTATTCTGGTAGGAGTTTGGATGATTTGTGTGAAGCCATAGAGGTTGATATGATTGCTGGGGTTTTGTGAGTTACACATCAACCACTCAATATTGAAATAACCCATGATGGTGGTTTTATGGGTAATGCCATTTGAAATACATTGCAGGATGTGCTTGGTAGTGGAAACATTACTGCCTAGTCTGACATAAATGGCTACTATGGTTATATACTTGCTAGAGTTGATTTGCAGTTTGGTCAGAAGTATCTCAGTGTTGTAAGAAGTTGTTATATTGAGACTTAGGGGTTGTAGTATAAGGCTGTTCTTAAACACTATGGCTACACCTCCTCCTCTTTTCTCCTTTCTATCTACTCTAAGTATGTTCTAGCCTGGAGGAGTGCTTGCATTATCTGTGATGTTTGGGTTCAACCATGTCTCTGTTAAAATGGCTGCATCTGGGAAGTAAAAAGAGAGGGTAGCATGAAGCTTGGGAACTTTATAAATAATACTTCTGAGGTTTAAGTTTAAGAGTAACAAGTCCAATCCCTTATGAGGTAGGTTAATTGTATTTGAATTTGAGGGTCGGTTGAGGGGGACTAGCAAGGACCTGGGTTTGTATGTATATCACCACTCCAAGTTTATTGGTTATGTTTATTAGTGTGTGCATGAGTTCAGAGATGTGTTTGTGATACCCAAGTTAGATTTTTTTTTTAGATTTTTTTAGTGGTGGTATTTTGTGATTCATTTGGTCAAATAAAGTGGTCTTGAAAATAGCTGATGATACTTCAAAGATAGTGGTTTGGTTTAGGTTAGAGTTGGTGGATATAGTTTTGAGGTTGGCTTGGGGTATGGTTAGATGACAGTGATAAGCTGTGAGATGGGCAAATGTTGTGAGAAGTATGACTAATAGGCCATACTGAGTTAGCATTTGGTGTGTGTGAGTTGTTTAGGGCATAGACAAACTATTTTGTATTTAGTATTCATGTGCAGGCTTTAGATAGGATGCAGAAGTGTTAGTCACTGTGATGCTGCCAGCTCAGCTAGCTGGAATTTTGTAAATAATTCTATGTTATTTGTGAATATTGCTATGATTTATACATAATTGTATGTTATGTACTGAGATTCAAGAATGTAACCACAGTGTACCCTACTGGAAAAGAACAGAAATGTATATAAACTAAATACCTGTGCAAATGTATGTTTTAATAGTAGAAGCTGGAACATACAGAGTTACCTTACAAAACTTCAAGAAAATAAGTTGGAATAAATATGTTTTATGATTGTGTTCTCTCTCAGTTTCAATGCAGCAAGCAGACACAATGTCTAGGGCTAAATGTTTTTCTATTGTCTTGAAAGTAACTTTAATTGCTAGGATTAAAATGTAAAGTGTTTTATTGCTTCCTAGCAGCTGCACATCTGACAGATATGTACTTCTCATACAGAGATGATAAAATTCTGTTGGCATCTGTTAGCCTGGGAACTGAAGGCAGGTGACAGAGTGATGTCATCCAAGTCAACCCAGCAGTAATGTTTGATAGTAATTTAAGAACTCTCTCAGAGAAAGATTATGCATTTTGTATCTTGTCTTGGACCTCAAAGCATTCATCATCATCTGCATTTGCCTTGATAATAGTAAGAAACTAGAGTACAGTAATTTATTTTGGATAGAGACAGGAATACAGTAAAGATTAGTGTACATGTTTTCTGTGCTCATTTGAGACTGTCCTGCAATGTTGTTTTAAAATATTTCCCGTGATTCTGAAGTCTGTAGTTACTGTGTTGTTTGAGTATTGTCTTATTCTTTTATTATTTATTATTAAATATATTTAAACCTATCTATCTGATAGCTTATTTGTGAGACATATTTAAGATCTTAGAGAACATGCATATGTATTTGGTGACTGTACAGGCCACTCATAAATAGCCTTGGTCAGACTTACCATTTGGATAAAAGTAACATTACACAGTAGGACTGGTCACCCTTTGTAAGGGCCTTTAAGTAGCTGATAAGTAGGGGTTGGTGGCAGTGATAACTACCTTAAAGTCTGGGAAGAAGGGGGGCATAGCTAGTAAACTTGTGCCAGCCTTCCCCAGTTGTGTGTGTGTTTGTATACAAATCAAATCTCAAAGTGTGTGTGTGTGTGTGTGTGTGTGTGTGTGTGTGTGTGTGTGTGTGTGTGTGTGTGTGTGTATGTGTGTCAGCTACTTGGGCAGGGACACGAAGCACTGGTTGGACAGAGAGGGTGCTGGAGGTCTTGGCTTGACCTCTCAGCTGAGATCTTAACCCTATAGCTCTGCCAGTGGGGAGTCTTATTGGGGATCTGGAGAAAAAGGGATAAACCAACCCCAGACTGAATGTGATCTCTGTGTGCTCTTAAAGGAAACTGTACTTTACTGTGAGTGTACTTGTCATCCTCCCACTGTGTACATCCCTCATTGGTACTAGTGGTGAGGATTGAGGCTCCTTGATTACTGGGCCAGTGCAGGGGCATCACAGCCACAATTAGTTTTTTATAGTGATTGCTTATGACTGAAGATATAGATGGCAGAGAGGTTGTGCTCTTGTTAGGTTATGTCAGGAATGGTTAGATGGGAGGAACTAGAATGATAATGTGTAATGGTTAGATGGGAGGGAATAGAATGATAATGATGAGAGGGACTTGAATGAAAATGATGGGGACAGTAGAGTGATGATGTGTATTGTTTAGATGGGAGGGGCTGTGAATGAAAGGATGTAGTAGTAAGAGTATGATTAGTAGTTAAGGGGTTTGTTTGCTGATTGTGCAAGTAGTCTAAGTGGGAGTGGTTTGGTTAAAATAAATCCAGCTGTTCTGGGGATGGCTGGGAATGGGGGTAGGGTAGGAAACTGGGGTGAGCCTGAGCATAGCAAGGGCAAATGGAGTGGGAAAACCCTGGACAGTGTGAACAATTATCAAAAAAACAGAGATTTTTATTAGAGGTATGTTTTTTTTTTTTTTTACAAAGCTCATTTTCCATAAGCCTGCCCTCACAGTGCCTTTGGA